>NC_074670.1:84228493-84315993 GCF_029448725.1 Salvelinus fontinalis
GTATTGATGTAGTATACTACGTGTGTAGTCCTTATACAGTACAATGAGGTAGTATTGATGTAGTATACTACGTGTGTAGTCCTTATACAGTACAATGAGGTAGTATTGATGTAGTATACTACGTGTGTAGTCCTTATACAGTACAATGAGGTAGTATTGATGTAGTATACTACGTGTGTAGTCCTTATACAGTACAATGAGGTAGTATTGATGTAGTATACTACGTGTGTAGTCCTTATACAGTACAATGAGGTAGTATTGATGTAGTATACTACGTGTGTAGTCCTTATACAGTACAATGAGGTAGTATTGATGTAGTATACTACGTGTGTAGTCCTTATACAGTACAATGAGGTAGTATTGATGTAGTATACTACGTGTGTAGTCCTTATACAGTACAATGAGGTAGTATTGATGTAGTATACTACGTGTGTAGTCCTTATACAGTACAATGAGGTAGTATTGATGTAGTATACTACGTGTGTAGTCCTTATACAGTACAATGAGGTAGTATTGATGTAGTATACTACGTGTGTAGTCCTTATACAGTACAATGAGGTAGTATTGATGTAGTATACTACGTGTGTAGTCCTTATACAGTACAATGAGGTAGTATTGATGTAGTATACTACGTGTGTAGTCCTTATACAGTACAATGAGGTAGTATTGATGTAGTATACTACGTGTGTAGTCCTTATACAGTACAATGAGGTAGTATTGATGTAGTATACTACGTGTGTAGTCCTTATACAGTACAATGAGGTAGTATTGATGTAGTATACTACGTGTGTAGTCCTTATACAGTACAATGAGGTAGTATTGATGTAGTATACTACGTGTGTAGTCCTTATACAGTACAATGAGGTAGTATTGATGTAGTATACTACGTGTGTAGTCCTTATACAGTACAATGAGGTAGTATTGATGTAGTATACTACGTGTGTAGTCCTTATACAGTACAATGAGGTAGTATTGATGTAGTATACTACGTGTGTAGTCCTTATACAGTACAATGAGGTAGTATTGATGTAGTATACTACGTGTGTAGTCCTTATACAGTACAATGAGGTAGTATTGATGTAGTATACTACGTGTGTAGTCCTTATACAGTACAATGAGGTAGTATTGATGTAGTATACTACGTGTGTAGTCCTTATACAGTACAATGAGGTAGTATTGATGTAGTATACTACGTGTGTAGTCCTTATACAGTACAATGAGGTAGTATTGATGTAGTATACTACGTGTGTAGTCCTTATACAGTACAATGAGGTAGTATTGATGTAGTATACTACGTGTGTAGTCCTTATACAGTACAATGAGGTAGTATTGATGTAGTATACTACGTGTGTAGTCCTTATACAGTACAATGAGGTAGTATTGATGTAGTATACTACGTGTGTAGTCCTTATACAGTACAATGAGGTAGTATTGATGTAGTATACTACGTGTGTAGTCCTTATACAGTACAATGAGGTAGTATTGATGTAGTATACTACGTGTGTAGTCCTTATACAGTACAATGAGGTAGTATTGATGTAGTATACTACGTGTGTAGTCCTTATACAGTACAATGAGGTAGTATTGATGTAGTATACTACGTGTGTAGTCCTTATACAGTACAATGAGGTAGTATTGATGTAGTATACTACGTGTGTAGTCCTTATACAGTACAATGAGGTAGTATTGATGTAGTATACTACGTGTGTAGTCCTTATACAGTACAATGAGGTAGTATTGATGTAGTATACTACGTGTGTAGTCCTTATACAGTACAATGAGGTAGTATTGATGTAGTATACTACGTGTGTAGTCCTTATACAGTACAATGAGGTAGTATTGATGTAGTATACTACGTGTGTAGTCCTTATACAGTACAATGAGGTAGTATTGATGTAGTATACTACGTGTGTAGTCCTTATACAGTACAATGAGGTAGTATTGATGTAGTATACTACGTGTGTAGTCCTTATACAGTACAATGAGGTAGTATTGATGTAGTATACTACGTGTGTAGTCCTTATACAGTACAATGAGGTAGTATTGATGTAGTATACTACGTGTGTAGTCCTTATACAGTACAATGAGGTAGTATTGATGTAGTATACTACGTGTGTAGTCCTTATACAGTACAATGAGGTAGTATTGATGTAGTATACTACGTGTGTAGTCCTTATACAGTACAATGAGGTAGTATTGATGTAGTATACTACGTGTGTAGTCCTTATACAGTACAATGAGGTAGTATTGATGTAGTATACTACGTGTGTAGTCCTTATACAGTACAATGAGGTAGTATTGATGTAGTATACTACGTGTGTAGTCCTTATACAGTACAATGAGGTAGTATTGATGTAGTATACTACGTGTGTAGTCCTTATACAGTACAATGAGGTAGTATTGATGTAGTATACTACGTGTGTAGTCCTTATACAGTACAATGAGGTAGTATTGATGTAGTATACTACGTGTGTAGTCCTTATACAGTACAATGAGGTAGTATTGATGTAGTATACTACGTGTGTAGTCCTTATACAGTACAATGAGGTAGTATTGATGTAGTATACTACGTGTGTAGTCCTTATACAGTACAATGAGGTAGTATTGATGTAGTATACTACGTGTGTAGTCCTTATACAGTACAATGAGGTAGTATTGATGTAGTATACTACGTGTGTAGTCCTTATACAGTACAATGAGGTAGTATTGATGTAGTATACTACGTGTGTAGTCCTTATACAGTACAATGAGGTAGTATTGATGTAGTATACTACGTGTGTAGTCCTTATACAGTACAATGAGGTAGTATTGATGTAGTATACTACGTGTGTAGTCCTTATACAGTACAATGAGGTAGTATTGATGTAGTATACTACGTGTGTAGTCCTTATACAGTACAATGAGGTAGTATTGATGTAGTATACTACGTGTGTAGTCCTTATACAGTACAATGAGGTAGTATTGATGTAGTATACTACGTGTGTAGTCCTTATACAGTACAATGAGGTAGTATTGATGTAGTATACTACGTGTGTAGTCCTTATACAGTACAATGAGGTAGTATTGATGTAGTATACTACGTGTGTAGTCCTTATACAGTACAATGAGGTAGTATTGATGTAGTATACTACGTGTGTAGTCCTTATACAGTACAATGAGGTAGTATTGATGTAGTATACTACGTGTGTAGTCCTTATACAGTACAATGAGGTAGTATTGATGTAGTATACTACGTGTGTAGTCCTTATACAGTACAATGAGGTAGTATTGATGTAGTATACTACGTGTGTAGTCCTTATACAGTACAATGAGGTAGTATTGATGTAGTATACTACGTGTGTAGTCCTTATACAGTACAATGAGGTAGTATTGATGTAGTATACTACGTGTGTAGTCCTTATACAGTACAATGAGGTAGTATTGATGTAGTATACTACGTGTGTAGTCCTTATACAGTACAATGAGGTAGTATTGATGTAGTATACTACGTGTGTAGTCCTTATACAGTACAATGAGGTAGTATTGATGTAGTATACTACGTGTGTAGTCCTTATACAGTACAATGAGGTAGTATTGATGTAGTATACTACGTGTGTAGTCCTTATACAGTACAATGAGGTAGTATTGATGTAGTATACTACGTGTGTAGTCCTTATACAGTACAATGAGGTAGTATTGATGTAGTATACTACGTGTGTAGTCCTTATACAGTACAATGAGGTAGTATTGATGTAGTATACTACGTGTGTAGTCCTTATACAGTACAATGAGGTAGTATTGATGTAGTATACTACGTGTGTAGTCCTTATACAGTACAATGAGGTAGTATTGATGTAGTATACTACGTGTGTAGTCCTTATACAGTACAATGAGGTAGTATTGATGTAGTATACTACGTGTGTAGTCCTTATACAGTACAATGAGGTAGTATTGATGTAGTATACTACGTGTGTAGTCCTTATACAGTACAATGAGGTAGTATTGATGTAGTATACTACGTGTGTAGTCATTATACAGTACAATGAGGTAGTATTGATGTAGTATACTACGTGTGTAGTCCTTATACAGTACAATGAGGTAGTATTGATGTAGTATACTACGTGTGTAGTCCTTATACAGTACAATGAGGTAGTATTGATGTAGTATACTACGTGTGTAGTCATTATACAGTACAATGAGGTAGTATTGATGTAGTATACTATGTGTGTAGTCATTATACAGTACAATGAGGTAGTATTGATGTAGTATACTACATGTGTAGTCATTATACAGTACAATGAGGTAGTATTGATGTAGTATACTATGTGTGTAGTCCTTATACAGTACAATGAGGTAGTATTGATGTAGTATACTACGTGTGTAGTCATTATACAGTACAATGAGGTAGTATTGATGTAGTATACTATGTGTGTAGTCCTTATACAGTACAATGAGGTAGTATTGATGTAGTATACTACGTGTGTAGTCCTTATACAGTACAATGAGGTAGTATTGATGTAGTATACTACGTGTGTAGTCCTTATACAGTACAATGAGGTAGTATTGATGTAGTATACTATGTGTGTAGTCCTTATACAGTACAATGAGGTAGTATTGATGTAGTATACTACGTGTGTAGTCCTTATACAGTACAATGAGGTAGTATTGATGTAGTATACTATGTGTGTAGTCCTTATACAGTACAATGAGGTAGTATTGATGTAGTATACTACGTGTGTAGTCATTATACAGTACAATGAGGTAGTATTGATGTAGTATACTACGTGTGTAGTCATTATACAGTACAATGAGGTAGTATTGATGTAGTATACTACATGTGTAGTCATTATACAGTACAATGAGGTAGTATTGATGTAGTATACTACGTGTGTAGTCCTTATACAGTACAATGAGGTAGTATTGATGTAGTATACTACGTGTGTAGTCCTTATACAGTACAATGAGGTAGTATTGATGTAGTATACTACGTGTGTAGTCCTTATACAGTACAATGAGGTAGTATTGATGTAGTATACTACGTGTGTAGTCATTATACAGTACAATGAGGTAGTATTGATGTAGTATACTACGTGTGTAGTCATTATACAGTACAATGAGGTAGTATTGATGTAGTATACTACATGTGTAGTCATTATACAGTACAATGAGGTAGTATTGATGTAGTATACTACGTGTGTAGTCCTTATACAGTACAATGAGGTAGTATTGATGTAGTATACTACGTGTGTAGTCATTATACAGTACAATGAGGTAGTATTGATGTAGTATACTACGTGTGTAGTCATTATACAGTACAATGAGGTAGTATTGATGTAGTATACTACGTGTGTAGTCATTATACAGTACAATGAGGTAGTGATGGTCGCGTCGCTGTCTTGGCCATAATCTCTTGTTTGTCATAGCCCATAGTTTGTGATGTGTGTCATGGTGAGGGACGAACCAGTGATTCTGCTCTCTCTGTAATGGTCTGGCTCACTGGACACGCCCTACGGTGACGCCCTACGGTGACGCCCTACGGTGACGCCCTACGGTGACGCCCTACGGTGACGCCCTACGGTGACCTCAACATGGTCATCACTGATCTGAGGCTACACTGTGGCAGGGTGACAGCCTATTCCCTATATAGTGCACTACTTTTGACCAGGGCCCATAGTGTACTACTATAGACCAGGGCCCATAGTGTACTACATTAGACCAGGGCCCATAGTGTACTACTATAGACCAGGGCCCATAGTGTACTACTATAGACCAGGGCCCATAGTGTACTACATTAGACCAGGGCCCATAGTGTACTACTATAGACCAGGGCCCATAGTGTACTACATTAGACCAGGGCCCATAGTGTACTACATTAGACCAGGGCCCATAGTGTACTACATTAGACCAGGGCCCATAGTGTACTACATTAGACCAGGGCCCATAGTGTACTACTATAGACCAGGGCCCATAGTGTACTACATTAGACCAGGGCCCATAGTGTACTACTATAGACCAGGGCCCATAGTGTACTACTATAGACCAGGGCCCATAGTGTACTACATTAGACCAGGGCCCATAGTGTACTACATTAGACCAGGGCCCATAGTGTACTACATTAGACCAGGGCCCATAGTGTACTACATTAGACCAGGGCCCATAGTGTACTACATTAGACCAGGGCCCATAGTGTACTACTATAGACCAGGGCCCATAGTGTACTACTATAGACCAGGGCCCATAGTGTACTACTATAGACCAGGGCCCATAGTGTACCATTTAGGGGACCAGGGCCCATAGTGTACTACTATAGACCAGGGCCCATAGTGTACTACATTAGACCAGGGCCCATAGTGTACTACTATAGACCAGGGCCCATAGTGTACTACATTAGACCAGGGCCCATAGTGTACTACATTAGACCAGGGCCCATAGTGTACTACATTAGACCAGGGCCCATAGTGTACTACATTAGACCAGGGCCCATAGTGTACTACATTAGACCAGGGCCCATAGTGTACTACTATAGACCAGGGCCCATAGTGTACTACTATTAGACCAGGGCCCATAGTGTACTACTATTAGACCAGGGCCCATAGTGTACTACTATTAGACCAGGGCCCATAGTGTAACATTTAGGGGACCAGGGCCCATAGTGTACTACATTAGACCAGGGCCCATAGTGTACTACATTAGACCAGGGCCCATAGTGTACTACTATAGACCAGGGCCCATAGTGTACTACATTAGACCAGGACCCATAGTGTACTACTATAGACCAGGGCCCATAGTGTACTACTATAGACCAGGGCCCATAGTGTACTACATTAGACCAGGGCCCATAGTGTACTACATTAGACCAGGGCCCATAGTGTACTACTATAGACCAGGGCCCATAGTGTACTACATAGACCAGGGCCCATAGTGTACTACATTAGACCAGGGCCCATAGTGTACTACATTAGACCAGGGCCCATAGTGTACTACTATAGACCAGGGCCCATAGTGTACTACTATAGACCAGGGCCCATAGTGTACTACTATAGACCAGGGCCCATAGTGTACTACTATAGACCAGGGCCCATAGTGTACTACATTAGACCAGGGCCCATAGTGTACTACTATAGACCAGGGCCCATAGTGTACTACATTAGACCAGGGCCCATAGTGTACTACTATAGACCAGGGCCCATAGTGTACTACTATAGACCAGGGCCCATAGTGTACTACTATAGACCAGGGCCCATAGTGTACTACTATAGACCAGGGCCCATAGTGTACTACTATAGACCAGGGCCCATAGTGTACTACTATAGACCAGGGCCCATAGTGTACTACATTAGACCAGGGCCCATAGTGTACTACATTAGACCAGGGCCCATAGTGTACTACTATAGACCAGGGCCCATAGTGTACTACATTAGACCAGGGCCCATAGTGTACTACATTAGACCAGGGCCCATAGTGTACTACATTAGACCAGGGCCCATAGTGTACTACATTAGACCAGGGCCCATAGTGTACTACATTAGACCAGGGCCCATAGTGTACTACATTAGACCAGGGCCCATAGTGTACTACTATAGACCAGGGCCCATAGTGTACTACTATAGACCAGGGCCCATAGTGTACTACATTAGACCAGGGCCCATAGTGTACTACATTAGACCAGGGCCCATAGTGTACTACTATAGACCAGGGCCCATAGTGTACTACTATAGACCAGGGCCCATAGTGTAACATTTAGGGGACCAGGGCCCATAGTGTACTACTATAGACCAGGGCCCATAGTGTACTACTATAGACCAGGGCCCATAGTGTACTACTATAGACCAGGGCCCATAGTGTACTACATTAGACCAGGGCCCATAGTGTACTACATTAGACCAGGGCCCATAGTGTACTACATTAGACCAGGGCCCATAGTGTACTACATTAGACCAGGGCCCATAGTGTACTACATTAGACCAGGGCCCATAGTGTACTACATTAGACCAGGGCCCATAGTGTACTACATTAGACCAGGGCCCATAGTGTACTACATTAGACCAGGGCCCATAGTGTACTACATTAGACCAGGGCCCATAGTGTACTACTATAGACCAGGGCCCATAGTGTACTACTATAGACCAGGGCCCATAGTGTACTACTATAGACCAGGGCCCATAGTGTACTACTATAGACCAGGGCCCATAGTGTACTACTATAGACCAGGGCCCATAGTGTACTACATTAGACCAGGGCCCATAGTGTACTACTATAGACCAGGGCCCATAGTGTACTACATTAGACCAGGGCCCATAGTGTACTACATTAGACCAGGGCCCATAGTGTACTACTATAGACCAGGGCCCATAGTGTACTACTATAGACCAGGGCCCATAGTGTACTACTATAGACCAGGGCCCATAGTGTACTACTATAGACCAGGGCCCATAGTGTACTACTATAGACCAGGGCCCATAGTGTACTACTATAGACCAGGGCCCATAGTGTACTACTATAGACCAGGGCCCATAGTGTACTACTATAGACCAGGGCCCATAGTGTACTACATTAGACCAGGGCCCATAGTGTACTACTATAGACCAGGGCCCATAGTGTACTACATTAGACCAGGGCCCATAGTGTACTACTATAGACCAGGGCCCATAGTGTACTACTATAGACCAGGGCCCATAGTGTACTACTATAGACCAGGGCCCATAGTGTACTACATTAGACCAGGGCCCATAGTGTACTACTATAGACCAGGGCCCATAGTGTACTACATTAGACCAGGGCCCATAGTGTACTACTATAGACCAGGGCCCATAGTGTACTACATTAGACCAGGGCCCATAGTGTACTACTATAGACCAGGGCCCATAGTGTACTACTATAGACCAGGGCCCATAGTGTACTACTATAGACCAGGGCCCATAGTGTACTACTATAGACCAGGGCCCATAGTGTACTACTATAGACCAGGGCCCATAGTGTACTACTATAGACCAGGGCCCATAGTGTACTACTATAGACCAGGGCCCATAGTGTACTACATTAGACCAGGGCCCATAGTGTACTACTATAGACCAGGGCCCATAGTGTACTACTATAGACCAGGGCCCATAGTGTACTACATTAGACCAGGGCCCATAGTGTACTACATTAGACCAGGGCCCATAGTGTACTACTATAGACCAGGGCCCATAGTGTACTACTATAGACCAGGGCCCATAGTGTACTACATTAGACCAGGGCCCATAGTGTACTACATTAGACCAGGGCCCATAGTGTACTACATTAGACCAGGGCCCATAGTGTACTACTATAGACCAGGGCCCATAGTGTACTACTATAGACCAGGGCCCATAGTGTACTACTATAGACCAGGGCCCATAGTGTACTACTATAGACCAGGGCCCATAGTGTACTACATTAGACCAGGGCCCATAGTGTACTACTATAGACCAGGGCCCATAGTGTACTACTATAGACCAGGGCCCATAGTGTACTACATTAGACCAGGGCCCATAGTGTACTACTATAGACCAGGGCCCATAGTGTACTACTATAGACCAGGGCCCATAGTGTACTACTATAGACCAGGGCCCATAGTGTACTACTATAGACCAGGGCCCATAGTGTACTACTATAGACCAGGGCCCATAGTGTACTACATTAGACCAGGGCCCATAGTGTACTACTATAGACCAGGGCCCATAGTGTACTACTATAGACCAGGGCCCATAGTGTACTACTATAGACCAGGGCCCATAGTGTACTACTATAGACCGGGGCCCATAGTGTACTACTATAGACCAGGGCCCATAGTGTACTACTATAGACCAGGGCCCATAGTGTACTACTATAGACCAGGGCCCATAGTGTACTACTATAGACCGGGGCCCATAGTGTACTACTATAGACCGGGGCCCATAGTGTACTACTATAGACCGGGGCCCATAGTGTACTACTATAGACCGGGGCCCATAGTGTACTACTATAGACCGGGGCCCATAGTGTACTACTATAGACCGGGGCCCATAGTGTACTACTATAGACCGGGGCCCATAGTGTACTACTATAGACCGGGGCCCATAGTGTACTACATTAGACCGGGACCCATAGTGTACTACATTAGACCGGGGCCCATAGTGTACTACTTTAGACCGGGGCCCATAGTGTACTACTTTAGACCGGGGCCCATAGTGCACTACTTTAGACCGGGGCCCATAGTGCACTACTTTAGACCGGGGCCCATAGTGCACTACTTTAGACCGGGGCCCATAGTGCACTACTTTAGACCGGGACCCATAGTGCACTACTTTAGACCGGGGCCCATAGTGCACTACTTTAGACCGGGGCCCATAGTGCACTACTTTAGACCGGGGCCCATAGTGCACTACTTTAGACCGGGGCCCATAGTGCACTACTTTAGACCGGGGCCCATAGTGCACTACTTTAGACCGGGGCCCATAGTGCACTACTTTAGACCGGGGCCCATAGTGCACTACTTTAGACCGGGGCCCATAGTGCACTACTTTAGACCGGGGCCCATAGTGTACTACATTAGACCGGGGCCCATAATGCACTACTTTTGAAATAGGGTGCCATTTGGATTTGACGGTCTCCTAGTCATCGTCCCTCCAGAGACGGTCTCCTAGTCATCGTCCCTCCAGAGACGGTCTCCTAGTCATCGTCCCTCCAGAGACGGTCTCCTAGTCATCGTCCCTCCAGAGACGGTCTCCTAGTCATCGTCCCTCCAGAGACGGTCTCCTAGTCATCGTCCCTCCAGAGACGGTCTCCTAGTCATCGTCCCTCCAGAGACGGTCTCCTAGTCATCGTCCCTCCAGAGACGGTCTCCTAGTCATCGTCCCTCCAGAGACGGTCTCCTAGTCATCGTCCCTCCAGAGACGGTCTCCTAGTCATCGTCCCTCCAGAGACGGTCTCCTAGTCATCGTCCCTCCAGAGACGGTCTCCTAGTCATCGTCCCTCCAGAGACGGTCTCCTAGTCATCGTCCCTCCAGAGACGGTCTCCTAGTCATCGTCCCTCCAGAGACGGTCTCCTAGTCATCGTCCCTCCAGAGACGGTCTCCTAGTCATCGTCCCTCCAGAGACGGTCTCCTAGTCATCGTCCCTCCAGAGACGGTCTCCTAGTCATCGTCCCTCCAGAGACGGTCTCCTAGTCATCGTCCCTCCAGAGACGGTCTCCTAGTCATCGTCCCTCCAGAGACGGTCTCCTAGTCATCGTCCCTCCAGAGACGGTCTCCTAGTCATGTCTGATTTCCCATCAAAAGCGATGGTCCATATCAATGTTCTCTGTTGTTTTGTGATTGGGGGGGTTGCAGCAGCCATGGTTGGTATTGTAGTGAGGCTTACGGTAAACATAGGGTCTTAGACAGCAGCAATAGTTATAATTAGAAACACACTTTCTAATAATGGGATAGAGCAATCTAATACCAGTGGTTAATTAGAAGATATTTCCATGAGCTATATACTAAAAATGGGAGCCAGACACAGAACGAATTGGCTAAAACCTTGTAGATTTGTTCGTTAGAATGACGGCGACAGTGCAAAGCAACGTGATAGAAAACCAATAGTATGTTAGTTAAGAGACTAAAATACTCGTGTATGATTTTGTCTATGATTTTAAAAAATGGACAAAAAAAAAAAAAAGTGCTTTTCTTTTAAAAACGAGGACGTTTCTAAATGACCCCAAACTTTTGAACGATAGTGTATGTATGTGGACACCTTTATATAGCCTGATACCAGTGCTGGTGTAGGCCTAAATCACTGTCTACCACATCTGAGAGGAATAGGTCAAGCATGAATATGATCACTACCTGAAGTAAGAGAAAACATTTAATGTAGCGAAAGATTATAGGGTCTCCTGGAAAAACACTGATCAACACTTTGGTTCCTACCCTGTCACAATAAGGCCTCCAATAGGGATCCGATTGGAATTCTAACTCCTCATTTTATGAACGCCTGCCTGGCTTTTTCCATTCGTTGTCATGTCAAACAACACCGTATTCAAAGTGCCCACTAGAACATTCCAACTATAGAATCATTCTATTTCCATGATTCCAACATTTCATCCAAGTTAGTATTTTTTTAGTTTGTTGTGCGTGACCTCAGGGTGGCAACACATTCGTGGGGATTTCTCCATTCTGGTGGTTTTAAACGATTCAAAACAAATGTCAACCAGACGTTGATCTCATTTCAGATCATTACCGCCGGGCAAAGGCTGCACAATATGGGCAGATATTATAGGCCTGATTTGTAACAAAATATTGCAATTTAACTTGAAATGTAGATGAAAACACATAGGTCCCATTTACCTGCTGCCACCCCCGGGTCATACAACAGGTGTACATGGTATGTGTGTATTTATAAATGACCTGCTGCCACCCCCGGGTCATACAACAGGTGTACATGGTATGTGTGTATTTATAAATGACCTGCTGCCACCCCCGGGTCATACAACAGGTGTACATGGTATGTACATATTTATAAATGACCTGCTGCCACCCCAGGGTCATACAACAGGTGTACATGGTATGTACAAATTTATAAATGACCTGCTGCCACCCCAGGGTCATACAACAGGTGTACATGGTATGTGCATATTTATAAATGACCTGCTGCCACCCCAGGGTCATACAACAGGTGTACATGGTATGTACATATTTATAAATGACCTGCTGCCACCCCAGGGTCATACAACAGGTGTACATGGTATGTGCATATTTATAAATGACCTGCTGCCACCCCAGGGTCATACAACAGGTGTACATGGTATGTGCATATTTATAAATGACCTGCTGCCACCCCAGGGTCATACAACAGGTGTACATGGTATGTGTGTATTTATAAATGACCTGCTGCCACCCCAGGGTCATACAACAGGTGTACATGGTATGTGCATATTTATAAATTACCTCTTATACAAAGTTAGTACATTCAGACAGTAATACAGTATATAACAGTGGATATGAATGTATGTATAATATACTCACAATCACAGTGTAAGTTTGGCAAACTGATGTTCAAACTCACATCAATCTTCCCACCACTGTTCTTATCAGGGTCATCCACATAGAGCTCATTAACACTGGGAGAAGATGAGAGAGAGAGAGAGACAGACAGACAGAGACAGAGACAGACAGAGAGAGAGACACAGAGACAGAGACACAGAGAGAGAGACAGAGAGACACAGAGAGAGAGACACAGAGACAGAGACACAGAGAGAGAGACAGAGAGAGAGAGACAGAGACAGAGACACAGAGAGAGAGACACAGAGAGAGAGAGAGAGAGAGACACAGAGAGAGAGACACAGAGACAGAGACACAGAGAGAGAGACAGAGAGAGAGAGAGACAGAGAGACACAGAGAGAGAGAGAGAGAGAGAGAGAGAGAGAGACACAGAGAGAGAGACACAGAGACAGAGACACAGAGAGAGAGACAGAGAGAGAGAGAGACAGAGACAGAGACACAGAGAGAGAGAGAGAGAGAGAGAGAGACAGAGAGACACAGAGAGAGAGAGAGAGAGAGAGAGAGAGAGAGACACAGAGAGAGAGACACAGAGACAGAGACACAGAGAGAGAGACAGAGAGAGAGAGACACAGAGACAGACACAGAGAGAGAGACAGAGAGAGACACAGAGAGAGAGACAGAGAGAGACACAGAGAGAGAGACAGAATGGTTAGATACACCTGTAGATAATTTAAACAAGCATTCCAGTTATAGAACAAGGAGCATCTTTCAAGGAACACATTAAGTGGGAGAGATTAACCATCATTAGTTAGAGAACCCTTTAAATGTTCTGATTCACCCCCAGCTGTCACAATGTATCCACAATGTTCTGATTCACCCCCAGCTGTCACAATGTTCTGATTCACCCCCAGCTGTCACAATGTATCCACAATGTTCTGATTCACCCCCAGCTGTCACAATGTATCCACAATGTTCTGATTCACCCCCAGCTGTCACAATGTTCTGATTCACCCCCAGCTGTCACAATGTATCCACAATGTTCTGATTCACCCCCAGCTGTCACAATGTTCTGATTCACCCCCAGCTGTCACAATGTATCCACAATGTTCTGATTCACCCCCAGCTGTCACAATGTTCTGATTCACCCCCAGCTGTCACAATGTATCCACAATGTTCTGATTCACCCCCAGCTGTCACAATGTATCCACAATGTTCTGATTCACCCCCAGCTGTCACAATGTACTGATTCACCCCCAGCTGTCACAATGTTCTGATTCACCCCCAGCTGTCACAATGTTCTGATTCACCCCCAGCTGTCACAATGTTCTGATTCACCCCCAGCTGTCACAATGTTCTGATTCACCCCCAGCTGTCACAATGTACTGATTCACCCCCAGCTGTCACAATGTACTGATTCACCCCCAGCTGTCACAATGTTCTGATTCACCCCCAGCTGTCACAATGTTCTGATTCACCCCCAGCTGTCACAATGTTCTGATTCACCCCCAGCTGTCACAATGTTCTGATTCACCCCCAGCTGTCACAATGTACCCACAATATTCTGATTCACCCCCAGCTGTCACAATGTACTGATTCACCCCCAGCTGTCACAATGTACCCACAATATTCTGATTCACCCCCAGCTGTCACAATGTATCCACAATGTTCTGATTCACCCCCAGCTGTCACAATGTACCCACAATATTCTGATTCACCCCCAGCTGTCACAATGTTCTGATTCACCCCCAGCTGTCACAATGTACCCACAATATTCTGATTCACCCCCAGCTGTCACAATGTATCCACAATGTTCTGATTCACCCCCAGCTGTCACAATGTACTGATTCACCCCCAGCTGTCACAATGTTCTGATTCACCCCCAGCTGTCACAATGTTCTGATTCACCCCCAGCTGTCACAATGTTCTGATTCACCCCCAGCTGTCACAATGTTCTGATTCACCCCCAGCTGTCACAATGTACCCACAATATTCTGATTCACCCCCAGCTGTCACAATGTTCTGATTCACCCCCAGCTGTCACAATGTTCTGATTCACCCCCAGCTGTCACAATGTTCTGATTCACCCCCAGCTGTCACAATGTACTGATTCACCCCCAGCTGTCACAATGTTCCGATTCACCCCCAGCTGTCACAATGTACTGATTCACCCCCAGCTGTCACAATGTTCCGATTCACCCCCAGCTGTCACAATGTTCTGATTCACCCCCAGCTGTCACAATGTTCTGATTCACCCCCAGCTGTCACAATGTACCCACAATATTCTGATTCACCCCCAGCTGTCACAATGTTCTGATTAACCCCCAGCTGTCACAATGTTCTGATTCACCCCCAGCTGTCACAATGTTCTGATTCACCCCCAGCTGTCACAATGTTCCGATTCACCCCCAGCTGTCACAATGTTCTGATTCACCCCCAGCTGTCACAATGTTCTGATTCACCCCCAGCTGTCACAATGTTCTGATTCACCCCCAGCTGTCACAATGTACTGATTCACCCCCAGCTGTCACAATATTCTGATTCACCCCCAGCTGTCACAATGTTCTGATTCACCCCCAGCTGTCACAATGTTCTGATTCACCCCCAGCTGTCACAATGTTCTGATTCACCCCCAGCTGTCACAATGTTCTGATTCACCCCCAGCTGTCACAATGTACCCACAATGTTCCTCTCCCTGCTAATTATGAGAAAAGTACATTGGTGCCTCTTTGTCATCTAATTTCCTTCCACTCCTTCCCCTGCCCTCCACCTCTCCTACAGCCCAGCGTAAATAAGCTGTCCTCCTCTCCACTCCTCCCCCTGCTCCTCTCACTCAGCACAGGAGAAGCTGTACACCCCTTCCTCCCCCAATCTCAAGCTGACTCATGCATACAGCCTAATATCCTGGTCAGATGTCTCCATGTTGGTAACGGCACCAGACGCGTCAACAAAGCATCATAATGAACACCAGACATCCTCATTCTTGACCAACACTCTTGTTACGTTTCTGTCTTTGTTGCGTCTAACAGAAAAGGAAATAATTAGATTTTGGGCATTCTTTTTTTACATTTCACGTGTGAAGCCCAGAGGGAGAGGATAGATGAAGTCCCTAACCAACACTGATTGGTCCAGCATTGTAAGGATAGATGAAGTCCCTAACCAACACTGATTGGTCCAGCATTGTAAGGATAGATGAAGTCCCTAACCAACACTGATTGGTCCAGCATTGTAAGGATAGATGAAGTCCCTAACCAACACTGATTGGTCCAGCATTGTAAGGATAGATGAAGTCCCTAAACAACACTGATTGGTCCAGCATTGTAAGGATAGATGAAGTCCCTAACCAACACTGATTGGTCCAGCATTGTAAGGATAGATGAAGTCCCTAACCAACACTGATTGGTCCAGCATTGTAAGGATAGATGAAGTCCCTAACCAACACTGATTGGTCCAGCATTGTAAGGATAGATGAAGTCCCTAAACCAACACTGATTGGTCCAGCATTGTAAGGATAGATTAAGTCCCTAATCAACATTGTAAATGGTAAAACTCTTACTTCTATAATGTATTTTCTGTTGTGTGTATGGACCCCAGGAGCTATCAACTAGATGTCGTCATGGCAACGGGGATCCATATAACAAATACAGGATGAAGTCCCTAACTAATTGATTTGGAGTCAGATATGTTGGCGTCACCGTAATAGTTAAAGGGTTTAGGATAACCAAGTACAAGTCCACCATGGACTCCACATCTAGCTCACTAGCTTTAAGCACCAGCTGTCAGAGCAGCTCACAGATCACTGCACCTGTACATAGCCCATCTGTAAATAGCCCATCCAACTACCTCATCCCCATACTGTTATTTATTTATCTTGCTCCTTTGCACCCCAGTATCTCTACTTGCACATTCATCTTCTGCACATCCTACCATTACAGTGTTTAATTGCTATATTGTATTAACTTCGCCACTAGGGCCTATTCATTGCCTTACCTCCCTTATCCTACCTCATTTGCACACACTGTATATAGACTTTCTCTATTGTGTTATTGACTGTACTTTTGTTTATTCCATGTGTAACTGTGTTGTTTCTGTCGAACTGCTTTGCTTTATCTTGGCCAGGTCGCAGTTGTAAATGAGAACTTGTTCTCAACTAGCCTACCTGGTTAAATAAAGGTGAAATAAAACATTTTTTTAAAAATCAACAGAGTTGAGTGGAGACGAGTGTGTGGACTGTATCTCAGACTACACGGAGTGAAGGTAACCTGACCCAAGATCTGTGGTTAAGACAGGAGATACGGTGATGTACTGTACTTACAGTTGACTGGCTATGAATGATGTCTGTTCACACATCTGAGGGTATTTCTATGTCTGTGTGTTTTAGGGGAAAACCCCCAGATATGAAGACCAAGAGCCAGAACAATAAAGAGACTTTTATTCACTTCCAGTGAATGTCTCTGGGTTTTAAACCACAGGAAATAATGTGTCAGGTACTTTTAGTATTTAATGTGTCAGTGGAGGTAGAGGTGGTGTGTGTGTGTGTGTGTGTGTGTGTGTGTGTGTGTGTGTGTGTGTGTGTGTGTGTGTGTGTGTGTGTGTGTGTGTGTGTGTGTGTGTGTGTACTTACATTTCAGTGGCTATGAATCCCTTCAGCTCTGAGAGAAACAGGAACAACATGAAGATACAGCAGATGATGGACACTGTGGAGGAGAGGAGAGGAGGAGAAGAGAGAGAGGGGAGGAGAGGGGAGGAGAGATAGGAGAGGAGAGGGGCAGGGAGGGGAGGAGCGGGGAGGAGAAAGGAGAGAGGGGAGGAGAGAGAGGAGAGGAGAGAGGAGAGGAGAGGGGAGAGAGGAGAGGAGAGGGGAGAGAGGAGAGGGGAGGGGAGAGAGGAGAGGAAAGGAGAGAGAGGAGAGGAGAGGGGAGGGGCGAGAGGGGAGGGGCGAGAGGGGAGGGGCGAGAGGGGAGGGGCGAGAGGGGAGGGGCGAGAGGGGAGGGGCGAGAGGGGAGGGGCGAGAGGGGAGGGGCGAGAGGAGAGGGGCGAGAGGAGAGGGGCGAGAGGAGAGGGGCGAGAGGAGAGGGGCGAGAGGGGAGGGGCGAGAGGGGAGGGGCGAGAGGGGAGGGGCGAGAGGGGAGGGGCGAGAGGGGAGGGGCGAGAGGGGAGGGGCGAAAGGGGAGGGGCGAGAGGGGAGAGGGGAGGGGCGAGAGGCGAGAGGGGAGGGGCGAGAGGCGAGAGGGGAGGGGCGAGAGGCGAGAGGGGAGGGGCGAGAGGGGAGGGGAGAGAGGGGAGGGGCGAGAGGGGAGGGGCGAGAGGGGAGGGGCGAGAGGGGAGGGGCGAGAGGGGAGGGGCGAGAGGGGAGAGGAGGGGACATAGACAGTTAGATTTGTTTACTGAGCGGTACACACTGATATTAAACCAAATAAAGGATATTGGGCTGAGACACACCCCATTATGGGCTGCAGTCCATCAGCCCAAAACTCCTAGAACCTTCTAAAGCTTCCATAATATACTAGAGAATAACCCTCAAAATAGCAGTAGTTTCTAGCCTTGGCCGTAGTCCATTCCCAACGATCAGTAGTTTCTAGCCTTGGCCGTAGTCCATTACCAACGAGCAGTAGTCCATTACCAACGAGCAGTAGTTTCTAGTCTTGGCAGTAGTCCAATCCCAACGAGCAGTAGTTTCTAGTCTTGGCAATAGTCCATTCCCAACGAGCAGTAGTCCATTCCCAACGAGCAGTAGTTTCTAGCCTTGGCCGTAGTCCATTCCCAACGAGCAGTAGTTTCTAGCCTTGGCCGTAGTCCAATACCAACGAGCAGTAGATTCTAGCCTTGGCCGTAGTCCAATACCAACGAGCAGTAGTTTCTAGCCTTGGCCGTAGTCCATTCCCAACGAGCAGTAGTTTCTAGCCTTGGCCGTAGTCCAATACCAACGAGCAGTAGATTCTAGTCTTGGCAATAGTCCATTCCCAACGAGCAGTAGATTCTAGTCTTGGCAATAGTCCATTACCAACGAGCAGTAGATTCTAGTCTTGGCAGTAGTCCAATCCCAACGAGCAGTAGTTTCTAGTCTTGGCAATAGTCCATTACCAACGAGCAGTAGTCCATTCCCAACGAGCAGTAGTTTCTAGCCTTGGCCGTAGTCCATTCCCAACGAGCAGTAGTTTCTAGCCTTGGCCGTAGTCCAATACCAACGAGCAGTAGATTCTAGTCTTGGCAATAGTCCATTCCCAACGAGCAGTAGTTTCTAGCCTTGGCCGTAGTCCAATACCAACGAGCAGTAGATTCTAGTCTTGGCCGTAGTCCATTACCAACGAGCAGTAGATTCTAGCCTTGGTCGTAGTCCATTACTAAGCTTGGGTGGTATACCGTAAACTTGGAAATTTGGAAAAAGCCACAGGACAGTTTTGTTTATACAGTCAAATTATTTATGTATTTTTTTTAATCCAATCTGAATATTTGTAGCTAATTTAAGTAAAAACCTGCAGTCAACTTGTGCAATACGTTAGGAGATCAAGAAGATCACGTTCTATATCTCACCGGTCACATTGCTCGACAATATGAAGCTCACCGTAGTTTCCCAGAACAGTTGAGTCAAATGCAATCCACCACTAAATGCAATCCACCACTAAATGCAATCCACCACTAAATGCAATCCACCACTAAATGCAATCCACCACTAAATGCAATCCACCACTAAATGCAATCCACCATTAAATGCAATTCCCTACTAAATGCAATTCCCTACTAAATGCAATCCACCACTAAATGTAATTCCCTACTAAATGCAATCCACCACTAAATGCAATCCACCACTAAGTGTAATTCCCTACTAAATGCAATGCACCACTAAATGCAATCCACCACTAAATGCAATCCACCACTAAATGCAATCCACCACTAAATGCAATCCACCATTAAATGCAATTCCCTACTAAATGCAATCCACCACTAAATGCAATCCACCACTAAATGCAATCCACCACTAAGTGTAATTCCCTACTAAATCCAATCCACCACTAAATGCAATCCACCACTAAGTGTAATTCCCTACTAAATGTAATCCACTACTAAATGCAATCCACCACTAAATGTAATCCACTACTAAATGCAATCCACCACTAAGTGTAATTCCCTACTAAATGCAATCCACCACTAAGTGTAATTCCCTACTAAATGTAATCCACTACTAAATGCAATCCACCACTAAGTGTAATTCCCTACTAAATGTAATCCACCACTAAGTGTAATTCCCTACTAAATGCAATCCACCACTAAGTGTAATTCCCTACTAAATGTAATCCACTACTAAATGCAATCCACCACTAAGTGTAATTCCCTACTAAATGTAATCCACTACTAAATGCAATCCACCACTAAGTGTAATTCCCTACTAAATGTAATCCACCACTAAGTGTAATTCCCTACTAAATGCAATCTACTACTAAGTGTAAATCCCTACTAAATGCAATCCACCACTAAGTGTAATTCCCTACTAAATGTAATCCACTACTAAATGCAATCCACCACTAAGTGTAATTCCCTACTAAATGTAATCCACCACTAAGTGTAATTCCCTACTAAATGTAATCCACCACTAAGTGTAATTCCCTACTAAATGCAATCTACTACTAAATGTTTGCCATCAGATATCTTATAACGACATTCTGCCAGAAGTCAAATGTCTCTGGATGAGTAATCTGTAGTTGCTATTTTTCCCTGCTCTTCCTCCTCTGTTCTCCCCCCTCTGCTCTGTGTACACATGCTGCTCTTCCTCCCCTGTTCTTCCCCCCTCTGCTCTGTGTACACATGCTGCTCTTCCTCCCCTGTTCTTCCCCCCTCTGCTCTGTGTACACATGCTGCTCTTCCTCCCCTGTTCTTCCCCCCTCTGCTCTGTGTACACATGCTGCTCTTCCTCCCCTGTTCTTCCCCCCTCTGCTCTGTGTACACATGCTGCTCTTCCTCCCCTGTTCTTCCCCCCTCTGCTCTGTGTACACATGCTGCTCTTCCTCCTCTGTTCTTCCCCCCTCTGCTCTGTGTACACATGCTGCTCTTCCTCCCCTGTTCTTCCCCCCTCTGCTCTGTGTACACATGATGCTCTTCCTCCCCTGTTCTTCCCCCCTCTGCTCTGTGTACACATGCTGCTCTTCCTCCCCTGTTCTTCCCCCCTCTGCTCTGTGTACACATGCTGCTCTTCCTCCCCTGTTCTTCCCCCCTCTGCTCTGTGTACACATGATGCTCTTCCTCCCCTGTTCTTCCCCCCTCTGCTCTGTGTACAGATGATGCTCTTCCTCCCCTGTTCTTCCCCCCTCTGCTCTGTGTACACATGCTGCTCTTCCTCCCCTGTTCTTCCCCCCTCTGCTCTGTGTACACATGCTGCTCTTCCTCCCCTGTTCTTCCCCCCTCTGCTCTGTGTACACATGCTGCTACCTCACATGCTGCTGTCAGTCTGTTATATCTGGTGTCAATCTCCTGTCTTATCAGGTGTCCTGTGTGAATTTAAGTAAGTACTAATTCCCCCTCTCTGTCCCTCCCCTCCCGGAGGACCTGAGCACTAGGACCATGCCTCAGGACTACCTGGCCTGATGACTCCTTGCTGTCCCCAGTCCACCTGGCCGTGCTGCTGCTCCAGTTTCAACTGTTCTGCCTGCGGCTATGGAACCCTGACCTGTTCACCGGACGTGCTACCTGTCCCAGACCTGCTGTTTTCAACTCTCTAGAGACAGCAGGAGCAGTAGAGATACTCTGAATGATCGGCTATGAAAAGCTAACTGACATTTACTCCTGAGGTGCTGACCTGTTGCACCCTCTACAACTACTGTGATTATTATTATTTGACCCTGATGGTCATCTATGAACGATTGAACATCTTGGCCATGTTCTGTTATAATCTCCACCCGGCACAGCCAGAAGAGGACTGGCCACCCCTCCTAGCCTGGTTCCTCTCTAGGTTTCTTCCTAGGTTTTGGCCTTTCTAGGGAGTTTTTCCTAGCCACCGTGCTTCTACACCTGCATTGCTTGCTGTTTGGGGTTTTAGGCTGGGTTTCTGTACAGCACTTTGAGATATCAGCTGTTGTACGAAGGGCTTTATAAATGAAAATGAATGTCAAAGTTCTCCCTCGATGTCATCAGGGATGGGCCAATGATGAATCGATTCCAGTAATGATTAGGTAACAAACAAAACAACCACATAGCTGATCTCCTAGTAATCCCCGTGTTTAATCACTGTCAGGCGCCTGACACACAGTGACAGCCCGGTGATGAAACAGGAAAACAACATGACAGAACAAAGAAACTAAAAGATTCCACCGGATACCAGAGGACTGACAGATACAGAACACCTGAGGGCTGAGGAGGCGGGCCACAGCTAATCATTAGCATTCTCTGACACACGGTTACGTTTCACCTGAGTAATGACAGGTATCCTCCTAGCCAGTGGTGAACGTGTGTTTTCAAAAAGGAAGTTCAGGAGGCACGTTCCCACTCACAGGTGTCCTGTTACAACATTTTCAGATGTTCAATTACAAAAAATTTATATTTTACGCCCAACGTTTTATTAAAATTATTTAAGAGAAAAATTGACTCCCCCCCCCCCCCCCCCCATTCTCCCTAGAGATGACTGGGCAGGACGCTAGATACTTCTAGTGTGTGCAGAATCGTCAGTGAAGTAAGCATGTTGGAATTACCCAAAGGGGTGGGCCCCATTGAACTTCAGTTATATTAAAAAAACACAAACATTTGCCTCCACCTTATTTTCAAATTGTGTAGAATTGCAGGAAATTTGCGATATATATATTTATTTTTTATCTTCTCTCTGGCCCATGGTAAAATGTGTATAATTGCAGGAAACTAAACATTTCTCTCTTCGCTGTCACGAGGGGGGGGGGGGGGGCAGCTAAATGTTTCTCTTGCAAGGTGGTGGGGGGGTTTGGATGTGGCAATAAAAAAATATATATTATTTATTTAACCAGGCAAGTCAGTTAAGAATTTGTTCTTATTTACAATGACGGCCTACACCGGGCCAAACCCGGACGACGCTGGGCCAATTGTTAGCCGCCCTATGGGACTCCCAATCACAGCCGGTGGTGATACAAACTGGATTGGAAACTGGTAGTGACGCCTCTAGCACTGAAATGCAGTGCCTAAGACCGCTGCGCCACCCGGGAGCCCACTGAGAGGCAGTGCCTTAGACCGCTGCGCCACCCGGGAGCCCACTGAGAGGCAGTGCCTTAGACCGCTGCGCCACCCGGGAGCCCACTGAGAGGCAGTGCCTTAGACCGCTGCGCCACCCGGGAGCCCACTGAGAGGCAGTGCCTTAGACCGCTGCGCCACCCGGGAGCCCACTGAGAGGCAGTGCCTTAGACCGCTGCTCCACCCAGGAGCCCACTGAGAGGCAGTGCCTTAGACCGCTGCTCCACCCGGGAGCCCACTGAGAGGCAGTGCCTTAGACCGCTGTGCCACCCGGGAGCCCACTGAGAGGCAGTGCCTTAGACCGCTGCGCCACCCGGGAGCCCACTGAGAGGCAGTGCCTAAGACCCCTGCACCACCCGGGAGCCCACTGAGAGGCAGTGCCTTAGACCGCTGCGCCACCAGGGAGCCCACTGAGAGGCAGTGCCTTAGACCGCTGCGCCACCCGGGAGCCCACTGAGAGGCAGTGCCTTAGACCGCTGTGCCACCCGGGAGCCCACTGAGAGGCAGTGCCTTAGACCGCTGCTCCACCCGGGAGCCCACTGAGAGGCAGTGCCTTAGACCGCTGTGCCACCCGGGAGCCCACTGAGAGGCAGTGCCTTAGACCGCTGCGCCACCCGGGAGCCCACTGAGAGGCAGTGCCTAAGACCCCTGCACCACCCGGGAGCCCACTGAGAGGCAGTGCCTTAGACCGCTGCGCCACCCGGGAGCCCACTGAGAGGCAGTGCCTTAGACCGCTGCGCCACCCGGGAGCCCACTGAGAGGCAGTGCCTTAGACCGCTGCGCCACCCGGGAGCCCACTGAGAGGCAGTGCCTTAGACCGCTGCGCCACCCGGGAGCCCACTGAGAGGCAGTGCCTTAGACCGCTGCGCCACCCGGGAGCCCACTGAGAGGCAGTGCCTTAGACCACTGCTCCACCCGGGAGCCCACTGAGAGGCAGTGCCTTAGACCGCTGCGCCACCCGGGAGCCACAGCGGCCCCTCTATTGTTGAAGGTCCACACAGCGTTTGATTTGATTTTAGCTGCCAGTGAGGGGCAGGAAGTGTACCTAGATGACCTATGCAGAAGAATAGATAGATTTAGAATTAGGCATAAATATATTATCATGCTAGATTGCAAAAATCTGTTTCTGGTGTTTGAAAAAATGCTAAATTCGCTAACTTCCAGAGGGTGGCCACCCCCCTTCATCCCCACGTACTTCATGCCACCTCTAAAACAATGGGTGCATGACGCCACTGCACCTACCTAATGGAGAAGTACCTGGAGTATGACAGTAGCTTTACGATGACAGGTACATACCTGCACTCTGACAGGTACATACCTGCACTCTGACAGGTACATACCTGCACTCTGACAGGTACATACCTGCACTCTGACAGGTACATACCTGCACTCTGACAGGTACATACCTGCACTCTGACAGGTACATACCTGCACTCTGACAGGTACATACCTGCACTCTGACAGGTACATACCTGCACTCTGACAGGTACATACCTGCACTCTGACAGGTACATACCTGCACTCTGACAGGTACATACCTGCACTCTGACAGGTGAGTAGACCAGCTGAACCATGAGGTGACAGGTACATACCTGCACTCTGACAGGTGAGTAGACCAGCTGAACCATGAGGTGACAGGTACATACCTGCACTCTGACAGGTGAGTAGACCAGCTGAACCATGAGGTGACAGGTACATACCTGCACTCTGACAGGTGAGTAGACCAGCTGAACCATGAGGTGACAGGTACATACCTGCACTCTGACAGGTGAGTTGACCAGCTGAACCATGAGGTGTGTGTGTGTGTGTGTGTGTGTGTGTGTGTGTGTGTGTGTGGAGGTCTACTCACCCACAGCTCCTGTGTACGTGGGCTGGGTCAGGTCTTTGGGGACTTTCCTGTAGATATCCAACCTAAATGGTTGGAGAAAGAAAGAGGGAGCGATTATAAAAACAAAAACAGCAATGAACGGGGTTCACAAGATGACAGAAAGGACCAGATCAATTGGATAATAAAGCGAGTACTCTATCATGTAGGACCTATCTTCCTTTAGGTGCAATCAGTGAAAGCATGACCATGATTCTCTCTCAATACCACAAGGACGACGCGACTGAAGTTTAGTCTCGTGCTGTCGGTTGTTTATCTTGGAATGCAGCAGGGAATCATTCTTAAAAAGCATTACTTATTTAGTTTATATATAAATAATATGAAATAGGTCTATCTTCTGTATACCCACCCGTACCTTGTCACAACTGAATGCCTCAAACGCAATAAGAAGGAAAGAAATTGTACAAATTAACTTTTAAAAAGGCACACCTGTTAATTGAAATACATTCCAGGTGACTACCTCGTGAAGCTGGTTGAGAGAATGCCAAGAGTGTGAAAAGTTATCATCAAGGCAAAGGGTGGCTACTTTGAAGAATCTCAAATATATTTTGATTTGTTTAACACTTTTTTGATTACTACATGATTCCATATGTGTTATTTCATAGTTTTGATGTCTTCACTATTATTCTACAATGTAGAAAACAGTAAAAATAAAGAAAAACCCTGGAACGAGTTGGTGTGTCCAAACTTTTGACTGGTACTGAATATATATGATGACTGCACAAACGTTAGGACTTCTGGGGTCCCATTTTCCCAGATTTTATTTTTTTTTTTCCCCTTTTCTCAAAACCATTAAAATCTCTAAATACTAAATCTGGATGAATCTGAGTTATGGTTCATCAGGAGAAGAAGAGTACAGGTGGTTTTAAGCGTTACATATGGAAAAGACAGTTGTTAATAGCTCCCTTGTTTTTAAATAGATCAAAATCACATGCAGTGTGGTTCATCTAAGGGATGTCCATGATGGAGATGACAAGTGGATTTGATTGAAGTGGATTTACAGTGGTTTAAATGGACACGTAAAAAAAAAAAATGATTTTTGATTTGTCAATAACTCAGCTATGTTGAGCAATCCCTTAGTTTTTCTCAGAACTAAGTTACGACATGGGCCGACATGGCCGAAAATGGTCATTTAGACAACACTTCTGGTTCAAAATGTGGATATGATGATTTAAGTGAGACTGCTTATAACAGCGCCACCTATAGGCCAATCGGTGCCATTCTGTTTAACCAAGTTACTCTTAGCATCGAGTTACTGTGTACCAAATTTAGACAAAAAGTGACCAACCTATGATTGAGTTTGACAAAGTTATTTGAAATTGAGAGAGACAGAGAAACAGGAGAGAAGAGAGAGGGGGGGGTGATTCTGAGCACATTTTGCTCCCAGAATGCTTTGCAGCATTACTGAAGAGCAGCGGAATGTTAGCTCTGAAACACAGCCATGACAAACAGGCCCAGGCAGCCTCACACATTCCTGAAATCTGACCCCAGCAATGACCTATTAACCCCCAACACACCGACAGCCACATGGAAAAGCACACAAGACACACCAAACTTCTGAACACACACACATCATTCAGCATTTGCCTCAATGTACAGGAAGACGTGTCTAGTTGGGTCAGAATTGGCCTCATTGTACAGGAAGACGTGTCTAGTTGGGGTCAGAATTGGCCTCATTGTACAGGAAGACGTGTCTAGTTGGGGTCAGAATTGGCCTCATTGTACAGGAAGACGTGTCTAGTTGGGGTCAGAATTGGCCTTATTGTACAGGAAGACGTGTCTAGTTGGGTCAGAATTGGCCTCATTGTACAGGAAGACGTGTCTAGTTGGGTCAGAATTGGCCTCATTGTACAGGAAGATGTGATGGTTGCTAATTTGCTACTAAAACTAAAGTCAATGACACATCAGGACAGTGTGTGTGTTGTGTGATACCTCTGTATAAGTGGACATCAGGACGGTGTGTTCTAGATTACTACAGGACCAGGAAACACTGCTCTAGGACTACTACAGGACCCAGGAAACACTGCTCTAGGACTACAACAGGACCCAGGAAACACTGCTCTAGGACTACTACAGGACCCAGGAAACACTGCTCTAGGACTACTACAGGACCCAGGAAACACTGCTCTAGGACTACTACAGGACCCAGGAAACACTGCTCTAGGACTACTACAGGACCCAGGATACACTGCTCTAGGACTACTACAGGACCAGGAAACACTGCTCTAGGACTACAACAGGACCCAGGAAACACTGCTCTAGGACTACTACAGGACCCAGGAAACACTGCTCTAGGACTACTACAGGACCCAGGATACACTGCTCTAGGACTACTACAGGACCAGGAAACACTGCTCTAGGACTACTACAGGACCCAGGAAACACTGCTCTAGGACTACTACAGGACCCAGGAAACACTGCTCTAGGACTACTACAGGACCCAGGAAACACTGCTCTAGGACTACTACAGGACCCAGGAAACACTGCTCTAGGACTACTACAGGACCCAGGAAACACTGCTCTAGGACTACTACAGTACCCAGGAAACACTGCTCTAGGACCAGGAAACACTGCTCTAGGACTACTACAGGACCCAGGAAACACTGCTCTAGGACTACTACAGGACCCAGGAAACACTGCTCTAGGACTACTACAGGACCCAGGAAACACTGCTCTAGGACTACTACAGGACCCAGGAAACACTGCTCTAGGACCAGGAAACACTGCTCTAGGACTACTACAGGACCCAGGAAACACTGCTCTAGGACTACTACAGTACCCAGGAAACACTGCTCTAGGACTACTACAGGACCCAGTAAACACTGTTCTAGGACCAGGAAACACTGCTCTAGGACTACTACAGGACCCAGGAGACACTGCTCTAGGACTACTACAGGACCCAGGAAACACTGCTCTAGGACTACTACAGAACCCAGGAGACACTGCTCTAGGACTACTACAGGACCCAGGAAACACTGCTCTAGGACTACTACAGGACCCAGGAAACACTGCTCTAGGACCAGGAAACACTGCTCTAGGACTACTACAGGACCCAGGAGACACTGCTCTAGGACTACTACAGGACCCAGGAGACACTGCTCTAGGACTACTACAGGACCCAGGAAACACTGCTCTAGGACTACTACAGGACCCAGGAGACACTGCTCTAGGACTACTACAGGACCCAGGAAACACTGCTCTAGGACTACTACAGGACCCAGGAAACACTGCTCTAGGACTACTACAGGACCCAGGAAACACTGCTCTAGGACCAGGAAACACTGCTCTAGGACTACTACAGGACCCAGGAGACACTGCTCTAGGACTACTAAAGGACCCAGGAGACACTGCTCTAGGACTACTACAGTACCCAGGAAACACTGCTCTAGGACTACTACAGGACCCAGGAAACACTGCTCTAGGACCAGGAAACACTGCTCTAGGACTACTACAGGACCCAGGAAACACTGCTCTAGGACCAGGAAACACTGCTCTAGGACTACTACAGGACCCAGGAGACACTGCTCTAGGACTACTAAAGGACCCAGGAGACACTGCTCTAGGACTACTACAGTACCCAGGAAACACTGCTCTAGGACTACTACAGGACCCAGGAAACACTGCTCTAGGACCAGGAAACACTGCTCTAGGACTACTACAGGACCCAGGAGACACTGCTCTAGGACTACTACAGGACCCAGGAAACACTGCTCTAGGACTACTACAGGACCCAGGAGACACTGCTCTAGGACTACTACAGGACCCAGGAAACACTGCTCTAGGACTACTACAGGACCAGGATACACTGCTCTAGGACTACTACAGGACCAGGATACACTGCTCTAGGACTACTACAGGACCCAGGAAACACTGCTCTAGGACTACTACAGGACCCAGGAAACACTGCTCTAGGACTACTACAGGACCCAGGAAACACTGCTCTAGGACTACTACAGGACCAGGATACACTGCTCTAGGACTACTACAGGACCCAGGAAACACTGCTCTAGGACTACTACAGGACCCAGGAAACACTGCTCTAGGACTACTACAGGACCCAGGAAACACTGCTCTAGGACTACTACAGGACCCAGGAAACACTGCTCTAGGACTACTACAGGACCCAGGAAACACTGCTCTAGGACATTATTGTTCAGTATAGATAATAAACGGTGTAGGTGTATTTTTCCTACGGCAGTTGCGCCACCGTCTCGGCAGGTTACATCAGGAGGCTACCACAGAGGCTACAGTATCCGCTCCACACCGCCCCCGTGTGGCCTGTTGCTTCTTACCACTATCCAGGCCAAGTAGCCCACGTCCTTAAATGCACACCGCCCCCGTGTGGCCTGTTGCTTCTTACCACTATCCAGGCCAAGTAGCCCACGTCCTTAAATGCACACCGCCCCTGTATGGCCTGTTGCTTCTTACCACTATCCAGGCCAAGTAGCCCACGTCCTTAAATGCACACCGCCCCCGTATGGCCTGTTACTTCTTACCACTATCCAGGCCAAGTAGCCCACGTCCTTAAATGCACACCGCCCCCGTGTGGCCTGTTGCTTCTTACCACTATCCAGGCCAAGTAGCCCACGTCCTTAAATGCACACCGCCCCCGTGTGGCCTGTTGCTTCTTACCACTATCCTGGCCAAGTTGCCCACGTCCTTAAATGCACACCGCCCCCGTGTGGCCTGTTACTTCTTACCACTATCCAGGCCAAGTAGCCCACGTCCTTAAATGCACACCGCCCCCGTGTGGCCTGTTACTTCTTACCACTATCCAGGCCAAGTAGCCCACGTCCTTAAATGCACACCGCCCCCGTATGGCCTGTTGCTTCTTACCACTATCCAGGCCAAGTTGCCCACGTCCTTAAATGCACACCGCCCCCGTATGGCCTGTTACTTCTTACCACTATCCAGGCCAAGTAGCCCACGTCCTTAAATGCACACCGCCCCCGTATGGCCTGTTACTTCTTACCACTATCCAGGCCAAGTAGCCCACGTCCTTAAATGCACACCGCCCCCGTGTGGCCTGTTGCTTCTTACCACTATCCAGGCCAAGTAGCCCACGTCCTTAAATGCACACCGCCCCCGTGTGGCCTGTTGCTTCTTACCACTATCCTGGCCAAGTTGCCCACGTCCTTAAATGCACACCGCCCCCGTGTGGCCTGTTACTTCTTACCACTATCCAGGCCAAGTAGCCCACGTCCTTAAATGCACACCGCCCCCGTGTGGCCTGTTACTTCTTACCACTATCCAGGCCAAGTAGCCCACGTCCTTAAATGCACACCGCCCCCGTGTGGCCTGTTGCTTCTTACCACTATCCAGGCCAAGTAGCCCACGTCCTTAAATGCACACCGCCCCCGTGTGGCCTGTTGCTTCTTACCACTATCCAGGCCAAGTTGCCCACGTCCTTAAATGCACACCGCCCCCGTGTGGCCTGTTACTTCTTACCACTATCCAGGCCAAGTTGCCCACGTCCTTAAATGCACACCGCCCCCGTGTGGCCTGTTACTTCTTACCACTATCCAGGCCAAGTAGCCCACGTCCTTAAATGCACACCGCCCCCGTGTGGCCTGTTGCTTCTTACCACTATCCAGGCCAAGTAGCCCACGTCCTTAAATGCACACCGCCCCCGTGTGGCCTGTTGCTTCTTACCACTATCCAGGCCAAGTAGCCCACGTCCTTAAATGCACACCGCCCCCGTGTGGCCTGTTGCTTCTTACCACTATCCAGGCCAAGTTGCCCACGTCCTTAAATGCACACCGCCCCCGTATGGCCTGTTGCTTCTTACCACTATCCAGGCCAAGTAGCCCACGTCCTTAAATGCACACCGCCCCCGTGTGGCCTGTTGCTTCTTACCACTATCCAGGCCAAGTAGCCCACGTCCTTAAATGCACACCGCCCCCGTATGGCCTGTTGCTTCTTACCACTATCCAGGCCAAGTTGCCCACGTCCTTAAATGCACACCGCCCCCGTGTGGCCTGTTGCTTCTTACCACTATCCAGGCCAAGTAGCCCACGTCCTTAAATGCACACCGCCCCCGTGTGGCCTGTTGCTTCTTACCACTATCCAGGCCAAGTTGCCCACGTCCTTAAATGCACACCGCCCCCGTATGGCCTGTTGCTTCTTACCACTATCCAGGCCAAGTAGCCCACGTCCTTAAATGCACACCGCCCCCGTATGGCCTGTTGCTTCTTACCACTATCCAGGCCAAGTAGCCCACGTCCTTAAATGCACACCGCCCCCGTATGGCCTGTTACTTCTTACCACTATCCAGGCCAAGTTGCCCACGTCCTTAAATGCACACCGCCCCCGTGTGGCCTGTTGCTTCTTACCACTATCCAGGCCAAGTAGCCCACGTCCTTAAATGCACACCGCCCCCGTGTGGCCTGTTGCTTCTTACCACTATCCAGGCCAAGTTGCCCACGTCCTTAAATGCACACCGCCCCCGTATGGCCTGTTGCTTCTTACCACTATCCAGGCCAAGTAGCCCACGTCCTTAAATGCACACCGCCCCCGTATGGCCTGTTGCTTCTTACCACTATCCAGGCCAAGTAGCCCACGTCCTTAAATGCACACCGCCCCCGTATGGCCTGTTGCTTCTTACCACTATCCAGGCCAAGTAGCCCACGTCCTTAAATGCACACCGCCCCCGTATGGCCTGTTGCTTCTTACCACTATCCAGGCCAAGTAGCCCACGTCCTTAAATGCACACCGCCCCCGTGTGGCCTGTTGCTTCTTACCACTATCCAGGCCAAGTAGCCCACGTCCTTAAATGCACACCGCCCCCGTGTGGCCTGTTGCTTCTTACCACTATCCAGGCCAAGTAGCCCACGTCCTTAAATGCACACCGCCCCCGTGTGGCCTGTTGCTTCTTACCACTATCCAGGCCAAGTAGCCCACGTCCTTAAATGCACACCGCCCCCGTGTGGCCTGTTGCTTCTTACCACTATCCAGGCCAAGTAGCCCACGTCCTTAAATGCACACCGCCCCCGTATGGCCTGTTGCTTCTTACCACTATCCAGGCCAAGTAGCCCACGTCCTTAAATGCACACCGCCCCCGTATGGCCTGTTGCTTCTTACCACTATCCAGGCCAAGTAGCCCACGTCCTTAAATGCACACCGCCCCCGTGTGGCCTGTTGCTTCTTACCACTATCCAGGCCAAGTTGCCCACGTCCTTAAATGCACACCGCCCCCGTGTGGCCTGTTGCTTCTTACCACTATCCAGGCCAAGTAGCCCACGTCCTTAAATGCACACCGCCCCCGTGTGGCCTGTTGCTTCTTACCACTATCCAGGCCAAGTTGCCCACGTCCTTAAATGCACACCGCCCCCGTGTGGCCTGTTGCTTCTTACCACTATCCAGGCCAAGTAGCCCACGTCCTTAAATGCACACCGCCCCCGTGTGGCCTGTTGCTTCTTACCACTATCCAGGCCAAGTTGCCCACGTCCTTAAATGCACACCGCCCCCGTGTGGCCTGTTGCTTCTTACCACTATCCAGGCCAAGTTGCCCACGTCCTTAAATGCACACCGCCCCCGTGTGGCCTGTTGCTTCTTACCACTATCCAGGCCAAGTAGCCCACGTCCTTAAATGCACACCGCCCCCGTGTGGCCTGTTGCTTCTTACCACTATCCAGGCCAAGTTGCCCACGTCCTTAAATGCACACCGCCTCCGTGTGGCCTGTTGCTTCTTACCACTATCCAGGCCAAGTAGCCCACGTCCTTAAATGCACACCGCCCCCGTGTGGCCTGTTGCTTCTTACCACTATCCAGGCCAAGTAGCCCACGTCCTTAAATGCACACCGCCCCCGTGTGGCCTGTTGCTTCTTACCACTATCCTGGCCAAGTAGCCCACGTCCTTAAATGCACACCGCCCCCGTGTGGCCTGTTGCTTCTTACCACTATCCAGGCCAAGTAGCCCACGTCCTTAAATGCACACCGCCCCCGTATGGCCTGTTGCTTCTTACCACTATCCTGGCCAAGTAGCCCACGTCCTTAATATGTTCACATTCCAAAAAAAGGTCTTTCGAACTTTAGATCATTGTCGACTCATAGTAAACTCTGATCTTCCCCTGTGTTTGGGTGTTGTCTAAAATGCCTCTCTTCCCTACAGCAGTGGTTCCCAGCTCCAGTCCTCCAGTACGCCCTACAGTACACGTTTCTATTGTAGCCCTTGATGAACTCACCTGATTCGACTCAGAGAGCCTAAATGATTAGTTAGCAAGTAGAATCAGGTGTGTTTGTCGAGGGCTACAACAAACTGCACTGCTGGTAGTACTGGAGGACTGGAGTAGGGAACCACGGGGGGCCCAGGGCCCTGGTCAAAAGTAGTGCACTATGTAGGGAATAGGGTTCTGGTCAAAAGTAGTGCACTATGTAGGGAATAGGGCTCTGGTCAACAGTGGTGCTCTATATAGGGAATAGGGCCCTGGTCAACAGTGGTGCACTATATAGGGAATAGGGCCCTGGTCAAAAGTAGTGCACTTTGTAGGGAATAGAGTGTCATTTTTGACGATACCAGTATCAGAGACAGATCCATAATGAGGCGTCTCACAGGAAGGTCAGTGTTTGAGGTAGGACTATCTTGACGCCACACAGCAGGTTCTAAAGTACACATGAACTTACCAGGGTCTTGTGTCGAGTAGAATGATTATCTTGATTCAACATTACACAACTAGAAGCCGTTCTTACAGCTCAGGCAAGTCCCAGCCCTGATGACAAGCAGTGTGCAAACAATGGCTGTGTGATTTGGAACAGTATACCCAGCCTGGTCTCAGAACATTTCGTATTATTCCGTACATAAATCTGAACCACTACTTTTACTCTATGTAATGTTTCTTATAGTATGTATTAATTTATGGATGTCCATCTATTTCGTATAATATGTTACGATTTGGAAAAAAGTACTATAGGTTATGAATTTGCAAAATGTATGATATTTTACGAATTCTAGCTAGGTGGCTAACGTTAGCTAGGCTAGGGGTTAGCCAACATGCTAACTAGTTGCAAAGTAGCTAAAAAGTAGTAAGTAGATGAAAAGTTGGTCAAATGATAAAGTTGTCCGTGAGGAGATTCGAACTTGCAACCTATGGATTGCTAGACGTTCACGTTATATGCCCACTCATCCACCACGATCAACCACCCTACTTTCGTTTTTGCCTTAAGTAACTATCGCTCTTATGGAACCATACCAAACGTAACATACACTATATATACACAAAAGTATTTGGACACCACTTCAAATGAGTGGATTTGGCTATTTAAAAAAATCTAACACAGCCATGCAATCTCCATAGACAAACATTGGCAGTAGAATGGCCTTACTGAAGAGCTCAGTGACTTTCAACGTGACACCGTCACAGGATGCCACCTTTCCAACAAGTCAGTTGGTCAAATTTCTGCCCTGATAGAGCTGCCCCGGTCAACTGTAAGTGCTGTTAATGTGAAGTGGAAACGTCTAGGAACAACAACGGCTCAGCCACGTAGTGGTAGGCCACAAAAGCTCACAGAGCGGAACTGTCGAATGCTGAAGCACGTAGCGCGTAAAAAATTGTTTGTCCTCGGTTGAAACACTCACTACCGAGTTCCAAACTGCCTCTGGAAGCAACATCAGCACAATAACGGTTTGTCGGGAGCTTTGATTCATCACGCTTCACCATCTGGCATTCCGACGGACAAATCTGGGTTTGGTGGATGCCAGGAGAACGCTACCTGCCCCAATGCATAGTGCCAACGGTAACGTTTGGTGGAGGAGGAATAATGGTCTGGGGCTGTTTTTCATGGTTCGGGCCCCTTAGTTCCAGTGAAGGGAAATCTTAACGATACAGAATACAATGACATTCTAGACAATTCTGTGCTTCCAACTTTGTGGCAACAGTTTGGGGAAGGCTCTTTCCTGTTTCAGCATGACAATGCCCCCGTGCGAGGTCCATACAGAAATGATTTGTTGAGATCGGTGTGGAAGAACTTGACTGGCTTGACTAAACCCCTAAACTTGACCTCAACCCCTTCAAACACCTTCGGGATAAATTGGAACGCCGACTGCGAGCCAGGCCTAATCGCCCAACATCAGTGCCCGACCTCACTAATGCTCATGGCTGAATGGAAGCAAGTCCCAGCAGCAATGTTCCAACATCTAGTGGAAAGTCTACCCAGAAGAGTGGAGGCTGTTATAGCAGCAAAGGGGGGGGGACCAACTCCATATTAATGCCAATGATTTTGGAATGAGATGTTTGACGATCAGGTGTCCACATACTTTTGGTCATGTAGTGTATCATACCAATTTAAGTGTCCCAGATTTACTTTTACTATGTTGGCGCAACTTTTACTTGGGTTGTGCCGTGGCGGAGATATTTGTGGGCTATACTCGGCCTTGTCTCAGGATGGTAAGTTGGTGGTTGAAGATATCCCTCTAGTGGTGTGGGGGCTGTGCTTTGGCAAAGTGGGTGGGGAAAAGTATATCCTTCCTGTTTGGCCCTGTCCGGGGGTATCATCGGATGGGGCCACAGTGTCTCCTGACCCCTCCTGTCTCAGCCTCCAGTATTTATGCTGCAGTAGTTTATGTGTCGGGGGGCTAGGGTCAGTTGGTTATATCTGGAGTACTTCTCCTGTCTTATCTGGTGTCCTGTGTGAATTTAAGTATGCTCTCTCGAAATCTCTCTTTCTCTCTCTCGGAGGACCTGAGCCCTAGGACCATGCATCAGGACTACTAAGCATGATGACTCCTTGCTGTCCCCAGTCCACCTCGCCGTGCTGCTGCTCCAGTTTCAACTGTTCTGCCTGCGGCTATGGAACCCTGACCTGTTCACCGGACGTGATACCTGTCCCAGACCTGCTGTTTTCAACTCTCTAGAGACAGCAGGAGCGGTAGAGATACTCTGAATGATCGGCTATGAAAAGCCAACTGACATTTACTCCTGAGGTGCTGACCTGTTGCACCCTCGACAACCACTGTGATTATTATTATTTGACCATGCTGGTCATCTATGAACATTTGAACATCTTGGCCATGTTCTGTTATAATCTCCACCCGGCACAGACAGAAGAGGACTGGCCACCACTCATAGCCTGGTTCCTCTCTAGGTTTCTTCCTAGGTTTTGGCCATTCTAGGGAGTTTTTCCTAGCCACCGTGCTTCTACACCTGCATCGCTTGCAGTTTGGGGTTTTAGGCTGGGTTTCTGTACAGCACTTTGAGATATCAGTTGATGTAAGAAGGGCTATATAAATAAATGTATTTGATTTTGATTTGATGTTACGTCTAGTCTGAGACCAGCCTGGTATAACGTGTATATCAGGGTGTGTGCCCGCAGTCTCTTGGAGCTGTAGGTCCAACAGAATGAACCAGTACTCTACATCCTACAGATGAGTCCTCATCATCTCTCCTTCATGCACCGAAGTAGAATCATAATATAGGTAATGACAGAAACAATGGCTGATATTAATGGACCAACAAAAGGAAAAAAGTATTTGGATATTTACAAAATAAATAACATATTGCATAAATAACACAATGTAAGAAAACAATAGCCTATAATTTAACGTATGTGTAATGTAATAGCCTATTAGATTTTATTTCACAATGAAAAGTTTAGGTGCCTTCATTAGTGTCTTTTCAGAATGATAGCCTGTTAGCCTAGATGCTAAATAGTTCGTCTGAATGGGCATCTCTTCAGGCAAAGCGGGTATACTTTTCGGACACTACTGACGCGATAAAATTGCAGCTGCCCGCAGATACAATATAATACCTGGTGTAGCAACAATCATACCGCTAACAAGTTGGCTAGCAAACTTTGAACAAGAGGGTAGCAGGGGATTCTCTCCACACAGAGAAAATATATATATATTACGAGTGTAATTTAAGCCTGCGAATTGTGAACCAAAATCCTTTACTCACCTCCTCACATCGAAAACCATGATGTTTGCACGTTTTAGATGAGTATATTAAAACAATTCAGTTAACGGAAAATCAGCACAGATTTCTAGATTTCTCTACAATCCTACCGGTTGTTCATCGTTACCGGGTTGACGTCAGTTTAGGACGCTTTGCAAAATCCTATTGGTTGAATTCACTTCCTGGTTGAAAGATTCTCTTTCCGTTCTTTTAAATTAAACCAGACCGTAGAACTGTGTTAGAATACTCATACTAACCGTACTATTTGTGGCGTGATTGGGTATATAGTATGATTATTGGTCATAGTATGGATATAGTTAGTATGCCAAAAGTTCCCTGATGTCGTACTAAAATCGCCAAAATATGAAGTATACGCGCAGAGGACACTATTTCCATGCGTTAGGGCCCATAATGCACTTCTTCAGGAAATTGACGTGGCTTCACATCGTTTGCAAATTTGAAGAAAATGGCGGAAAATTATGCAGCCCAAGTCCGACGAGAGCGGATACAAATTAATTGCTTTAACTAATTATGACAAATGTTAAGAACATGTTTAGCAATGTAATACACTAATGACTTTTCAAAAAAAGTCACTTACACTTTATGTTGGCTGACAATTTGTTAGTTACGCTATCCTTACAGCAGAATGTACTGGTATGTTAGCTATTGTTAGTTACCTAGCGGTAGTTGGTTACTAATACATCGAACTTGCCAGGTAGTATATTAACTATAATCTAACTATCCAAAGTTTATTGACTTGATTATTCACATCATTTTTAACTAAACGGTATAGTCGTTGTGCGTTCTCAATGGACATTGTTAATTCTGTCTATCCCGATTTCAGAAAACTCTCCTCTGAGTGCCAGAACATAGAATAACTGATGAATTTACAAACGCTCAACACCAGTTGAATATGGCCGGTGTCAGTAAAGTCGCAAAAAGAATTTATGAAGACACCCGAAATCGTAAAATGTCTAGGTTGCATAGCAACAGAATCAACTTCTGGTAGACAGGCTAAACGCTAGTATGCTCAACTGAAAGAATACTGATTGTTTACAGTGTACTACAATTAACTAATAGTATATACTATGCAGTATGTACTCATTAAGTATGTAGTAAAAAGTATGTGTATTCGAACACAGCTAGCAAAGGACTGAAATGTTTGCCTGCCTGGTGAAGGTCTGTACTAAATCCAGAGATACGGAAGTCCAGAGAGGACAAATTAATACATATTCTTTTCCCCTCATGTCGAGATCACAACTTATTTATCTCATGATCAAATCAAATTGTATTTGTTACATGCGCCGATTACAACAGGTGTAGGTAGACCTCACCGTGAAATGCTTACAAGCCCTTTAAACCAACAATGCCGTTTTAAGAAAATAGAGTTAAGAAAATATTTACTAGATAAACCTATAGTAAAAAATAAAATAACAACAATGAGACTATATATAGGGGGTACAGGTGAGTCGAGGTAATTTGTACATGTAGGTAGGGGTAAAGTGACTGCATAGATAATAAACAGTGTAAAAACAAGGGGAGGGGGGGTCAATGTAAATAGTCCGGGCGGACATTTAATTAATTGTTCAGCAGTCTTATGGCTTGGGGCTAGAAGCTGTTAAGGAGCCTTTTGGACTGAGACTTGGCGCGGTACCGCTTCCTGTAGTGGAGAAAAAGTACTAAATTGTCATACTTGAATTAAAGTAAAGATTCCTTAATAGAAAATGACTCAAGTAAAAGTGAAAGTCACCCAGTAAAATACTACTTGAGTAAAAGTCTAAAAGTATTTGGTTTTAAAGTATCAAAAGTAAATGGAATTGCTAAAATGTACTTAAGTATCAAAAGTAAAATTTTTAACCATTTCAAATTCCTTATATTAAGCAAAGCAGACTGCATCATTATTTTTATTGACGGATAGCCAGGGTCACACTCAAACACAAATTATTTACAAACAAAGCATTTGTGTTTAGTGAGTCCGCCAGATCAGAGACAGTAGGGATGACCAGGGATGTTCTCTTGATAAGTGTGTGAATTGGACCATTTTCCTGTCAAAATGGACTTTCGGGTTTCAGGGAAATTGTATGGAGTAAAAAGTATATTATTTTCTTTAGGAATGTAGTGAAGTAAAAGTTGTCAAAAATATCAATAGTAAAGTACAGATACCCCAAAAAACGACTTAAGTAGTACTTTAAAGTATTTTTACTTAAGTACTTTACACCAGTGACCAGGCGGTGATGCAACCGGTCAGGATTCTCTCAATGGTGAAGCTGTAGAACCTTTAGAGGATCTGGGGACCCATGCCAAAACTTTTCAGTCTCCTGAGGTGGAATAGGTGTTGTCGTGCCCTCTTCACAACTGTCTTGATGTGTTTGGACCATGATAGTTTGTTGGTGATGTGGACACCAAGGAACTTGAAACTCTCGACCCGCTCCACTACAGCCCCGTCGATGAGAATGAGGGCATGACCGGCCATCCTTTCCTGTAGCACACAATCAGCTCCTTTGTCTTGCTCACATTGAGGGAGAGGTTTTTGTCCTGTCACCACACTGCCAGGTCTCTGACCTCCTCTTTATAGGCTGTCTCATCGTTGTCTGTGATCAGGCCTACCACCGTTGTATCATCAACAAACTTAATAATGGTGTTGGAGTCGTGTTTGGCCACGCAGTCGTGGGTGAACAGGGAGAACAGGAGGGGACTGAGACACACCCCTGAGGGGCCCCCGTTTTGAGGATCAGCGTGGCAGATGTGTTGTTGCCTACCCTCACCACCTGGGGGCGGCCCGTCAGGAAGTCCAGGATCCAGTTGCAGAGGGAGGTGTTTAGGCCCAGGGTTCTTAGCTTAGTGATGAGCTTTGTGGGCACCATGTGTTTTGATGTATTTGATACCATTCCACTAATTCAGCTCCAGTCATTACCACGAGCCCGTCCTCCCCAATTAAGGTGCCACCAACCTCATGCGGTACTGAACTAAACTGTACTTTAATGAACTCTACTAAACTCTACTCTACAGTGCTGAGCTCTACTGTAGTGTTGAAATTCTGTTACCGCAATTCCGTTACCGGGTGTAAATCCACTTCACTTAATGTAGTTCACAAACCAAAATAGATTTTTTTCAAAGTCAATGTGTCATGTCATAACTATCACCCCATTCTTTCTGCAGACATCGGCATCTTTCAATCTTCCTTTGGACTAAATAGTTAACACGTGGTCACATTAAAAAACGGTGGGAGAAAAACGTTTACCAAACTTTGCATCTGCACCGTTATTCCAGTAATTCTGTTTTTCTAAAATGTTCCGTGTAAATTGTTTAAAAAAAAATCTGTTTTTGTGCATAGAGTATGGTTTGTTAAACTTTTGAAATCAATGGTTTTTGTTTGGCATAAATGTTCAAGTGAATAATCTGAGTCTCAGTGCAATTCCGTTAGCTTGGACTTGCCCTGAATCAAACCGAGGTACTAACATACACATGCAGACAATGTGGCACTGGCAGATTCATCATGAGTGTGTTGTACTGAACATATATGTGTAGAACCAGAAGCCTAGTCCTTCATTACATCTAGTGCTGGAATCCCACAGAGGAACTGGTGAGTGGATTTTTAAAGCATTGGAAGACAGTTCTCACTCTAGTTGAGGCCTATTGGAAGACAGTTCTCACACTAGTTGAAGCCTATCTATTGGAAGACAGTTCTCACACTAGTTGAGGCCTGTCTATTGGAAGACAGTTCTCACACTAGTTGAGGCCTATCTATTGGAAGACAGTTCTCACTCTAGTTGAGGCCTATCTATTGGAAGACAGTTCTCACTCTAGTTGAGGCCTATCTATCGGAAGACAGTTCTCACTAGTTGAGGCCTATCTATTGGAAGACAGTTCTCACTCTAGTTGAGGCCTATCTATCGGAAGACAGTTCTCACTCTAGTTGAGGCCTGTCTATTGGAAGACAGTTCTCACTCTAGTTGAGGCCTATCTATTGGAAGACAGTTCTCACTCTAGTTGAGGCCTATCTATTGGAAGACAGTTCTCACTCTAGTTGAGGCCTATCTATTGGAAGACAGTTCTCACTCTAGTTGAGGCCTATCTATTGGAAGACAGTTCTCACTCTAGTTGAGGCCTATCTATTGGAAGACAGTTCTCACTCTAGTTGAGGCCTATTGGAAGACAGTTCTCACTCTAGTTGAGGCCTATCTATTGGAAGACAGTTCTCACACTAGTTGAGGCCTATCTATTGGAAGACAGTTCTCACACTAGTTGAGGCCTGTATATTGGAAGACAGTTCTCACACTAGTTGAGGCCTACAGTATCTATCTCGTTTGTGGTGCTGTGAGTTACTGCCACAAACAGCAAGACTATAGAACAATGGAAGTAACTCCAGTGCACACTTTATCTCTACACACGTATTATGTTTGATGTTTGGGTTCAAGACCATGTTGACTGACAAACTGTGTAAACCAAACATTCTGTCACATTTCTTATCTTATCTTATATCCCCAAAACTAAAATAATATCTGAGTCCATCTGACCACTGTCACAGCTCAGACTGCAGAGAGCACTGTGAGAAAGATACACATGTGAACCACAACCAGCTACTGTCACAGCTCAGACTGCAGAGAGCACTGTGAGAAAGATACACATGTGAACCACAACCAGCTACTGTCACAGCTCAGACTGCAGAGAGCACTGTGAGAAAGATACACATGTGAACCACAACCAGCTACTGTCACAGCTCAGACTGCAGAGAGCACTGTGAGAAAGATACACATGTGAACCACAACCAGCTACTGTCACAGCTCAGACTGCAGAGAGCACTGTGAGAAAGATACACATGTGAACCACAACCAGCTACTGTTACGACATTGGTGTGTTGTTGTACATTATCGGAAAATAGTCCGTTGAATTATGAAAAATACGTCATGTCCACAAAACCAAAACAAAAAGTGTAACTTCCGGGATCGCCTCACAGTGAGAAAAGGAAGCCCTTTCCACCAGTTACTGTTATGATGTTGTTCTGTGGTGAGGAGAAGCCTAGAGGGGCCTTGTGTTTTCCCTTCACTCACAGCCTCTTCCGGCAATATGAAAAGTACTCTTTTGTGTGGGAAATAACACTAGCAAATGACTAAAATATACACGCTGTAGGCTAAGGCTATCTAGTGCTGGAAACCCACAGAGGAACTGGTGAGTGTGTAAATCTACATCTATAATAATACCTACATATCTAGTGCTGGAAACCCACAGAGGAACTGGTGAGTGTGTAAATCTACATCTATAATAATACCTACATATCTAGTGCTGGAAACCCACAGAGGAACTGGTGAGTGTGTAAATCTACATCTATAATAATACCTACATATCTAGTGCTGGAAACCCACAGAGGAACTGGTGAGTGTGTAAGTCTACATCTATAATAATACCTACATATCTAGCGCTGGAAACCCACAGAGGAACTGGTGAGTGTGTAAATCTACATCTATAATAATACCTACATATCTAGTGCTGGAAACCCACAGAGGAACTGGTGAGTGTGTAAGTCTACATCTAATAGAAATGGTCCCATTCATTATCTAAAAACCATCCATTAAATCAACAGCAAAGCCTCTTCACATCTACAAAACTAAAGAAAAACTTCAGGAGATCACCTCAAAGCTGACTGTGAGAAACCGTGAGAAAGATAAATCTTTTGACCACAACCACTTACTGTTATTCGAATGCATCCTAAATGGCACACTATTCCCTATGTAGTGCACTACTTTTGACCAGAAGCCTATGGGCGCTAGTGCACTATATATAGGGAATAGGGTGTCATTTAGGATGTGGTGTTGTGATTCTGTGGTTAGGAGAAGCCCTGTGTTTTCCCGCCCACTCACTCGGCTGTTGCCCAGGGCGATGGTGACAGTAAATGAACAGGGACGACGGTACTGACAGCTAAACAGAGAACGTGTTGCCAAATGGCACCCTATTCCCTATAGAGTGCACTAGGGCCCATAGGTCTCTGGTCAAAAGTAGTGCACCATAGAGAGAATAGGGTTCCATTTGGGACACATGCTGAACAGTCACAGGAAATGCCTCAGTGTCGTCCCCCGTTTTACTCCCCTCTCTGGACAGGAGGACAGGAGGACAGGAGGACAGGAGGACAAGAGGACAGGAGGACAAGAGGACAGGAGGACAGGAGGACAGGAGGACAAGAGGACAGGAGGACAAGAGGACAGGAAGACAGGAGGACAAGAGGACAGGAAGACAGGAGGACAGGAAGACAGGAGGACAGGAGGACAAGAGGACAGGAAGACAGGAGGACAGGAAGACAGGAGGACAGGAAGACAGGAGGACAGGAGGACAAGAGGACACAGCTGATAATGATGGGAAGCAAAAACACTCAAATTACAGAGGTTTTTTTTTGTCAATTCATGTTTTCATAATTTCCAGTATGTGGAGTCATCTCTCTCTATCTCTCTCTCTTTCTCTCCTGTGGACTACTCTCATCTCTCTCTATCTCTCCTGTGGACTACTCTCCTCTCTCTCTGTGTCTCTCTCTCTCTCTGCCTCTCTCTCTCCATGCCTCTCTCTCTGTCTCTCTCTGTCTCTCTCTGTCTCTCTCTGTCTCTCTCTCTGTCTCTCTCTCTCTCTCCCCGTGCCTCTCTATTTCTCTCTCTCTCTCTCTCTCTCTCTCTCTCTCTCTCTCTCTCTCTCTTCAGTATACTTTATTGACATGACAAGTTAAATTACTTACATTACATCTCTCTCTATCTCTCCTGTGGACTACTCTCTCTCTCTCTCTCCTGTGGACTACTCTCTCGCTCTCTCTTTCTCTATCTCTCCTGTGGACTACTCTCTCGCTCTCTCTCTATCTCTCCTCTGGACTACTCTCTCTCTATCTCTCCTGTGGACTACTCTCTCGCTCTCTCTCTATCTCTCCTCTGGACTACTCTCTCTCTCTCTATCTCTCCTCTGGACTACTCTCTCTCTCTCTATCTCTCCTGTGGACTACTCTCTCTCTCCTGTGGACTACTCTCTCTTTCTCTCTTCTGTGGACTACTCTCTCTCTCTCTATCTCTCCTGTGGACTACTCTCTCGCTCTCTCTATCTCTCCTGTGGACTACTCTCTCTCTCTCTATCTCTCCTGTGGACTACTCTCTCTCTCTCTCTTCTGTGGACTACTCTCTCTTTTTCTTTCTCTCTCTCAATTAAATTCAATACAGTATACTTTATTGACATGACAAGTTAAATTACTTACATTACATCTCTCTCTCTCTCAAAACAATTCAATTCAGTATACTTTTTTGACATGGCAAGTTAAAATATCTACATTTAGTAATACCAAAAAGGTTACCTTAATACCAAAAGGTTACCCTGCAGCAGGCAGGGCTGGGGAAGTCTGGCTGGTTGAGCTGGGCTCCTCTGCTGTGTGAGGACAGGGCTGGGGAGGCCTGGCTGGTTGAGGTGGACTCCTCTGCTGTGTGAGGACAGGGCTGGGGAGGCCTGGCTGGTTGAGGGGGGCTCCTCTGCGGTGTGAGGACAGGGCTGGGGAGGCCTGGCTGGTTGAGGGGGGCTCCTCTGCTGTGTGAGGACAGGGCTGGGGAGGCCTGGCTGGTTGAGGTGGGCTCCTCTGCTGTGTGAGGCCAGGGCTGGGGAAGCCTGGCTGGTTGAGGTGGGCTCCTCTGCTGTGTGAGGCCAGGGCTGGGGAGGCCTGGCTGGTTGAGGTGGACTCCTCTGCTGTGTGAGGCCAGGGCTGGGGCAACCTGGCTGTTTGAGGTGGACTCCTCTGCTGTGTGAGGGCAGGGCTGGGGAGGCCTGGCTGGTTGAGGTGGGCTCCTCAGGTCATAGAGTGGTGATCTAGCTGCTCCTTCAGCTAATCTTGCTGCTGTGATGTCACACTGTGGTATTTCACCCAATAGATATGGGAGTTTATCCAAATGTGGTTTGTTTTTGAAGTCTTTGTGGATCTGTTTAATCTGAGGGAAATATGTGTCTCTAATATGGTCATACATTTGGCAGGAGGTTAGGAAGTGCAGCTCAGTTTCCACCTCATTTTGTGGGCAGTGTGCACATAGCCTGTCTTCTCTTGAGAGCCAGGTCTGCCTACGGCAGCCTTTCTCAATAGCAAGGCTATGCACACTGAGTCTGTACATAGTCAAAGCTTTTCTTAAGTTTGGGTCAGTCACAGTGGTCAGTTTTTCTGCCACTGTGTCCTCTCTGTTTAGGGTCAGTCACAGTGGTCAGGTATTCTGCCACTGTGTACTCTCTGTTTAGGGCCAAATAGCATTCTAGTTTGCTCATTTTTTTTAGTTAATTCTTTGCAATGTGTCAAGTAAATATCTTTTTGTTTTCTCATGATTTGGTCGGGTCTAATTGTGTTGCTCTCCTGTCTGCTCTCTCCCCCTCTCTTTCTCTCCCTCTGTCTATCTTGCCTTCTCTGTCTCCTCTCTCTCCCCTTTCCCTCTCCCTCTCTGTCTCCCCTCTCCCTCTCCTCTCTCTCCCCCCTCGTTCTCTCTCGCTTACTGTCTCTTTCTCTCTCTTTCTCTCTGCCCTTTCCCTCACTCCCTCTCTCTCTCAATTCCTCTTTCTCTCTGCCCTTTCCCTCCCTCTCTCTCTCTCATCCTCTTTCTCTCTGCCCTTTCCCTCCCTCTCTCTCTCTCATCCTCTTTCTCTCTGCCCTTTCCCTCTCTCTCTCTCGATTCCTCTTTCTCTCTGCCATTTCCCTCCCTCTCTCTCTCTCTCTCTCTCTCTCTCTCTCTCTCTCTCGATTCCTCTTTCTCTCTGCCCTTTCCCTCCCTCTCTCTCTCTCTCTCTCTCTCTCTCTCTCTCTCTCAATTCCTCTTTCTCTCTGCCCTTTCCCTCCCTCTCTCTCAATTCCTCTTTCTCTCTGCCCTTTCCCTCCCTCTCTCTCTCATCCTCTTTCTCTCTTTCTATCACTTCCTTTCCAATTCTATCTTTTTTTAAATAAAGATATTTCGTTTTTTCTTCAGAAAAACAGGAGCAGAAACATGTTATGGGTTGAACACTGGAAATAAATGGTCCTCCTGACTCCTTTTACAATTATGCTGCTCTCTCTGACACCATGACCTATATTATTCATCCTTCTGGTTCAGGGTGCTCTCTCATGTGATAGTCAGCCATGTGATAGTCAGCCATGTGATAGCCAGCCATGTGATAGTCAGCCATGTGATAGTCAGCCATGTGATATATCACCATGTGATATATCACCATGTGATAGCCAGCCATGTGATAGCCAGCCATGTGATAGTCAGCCATGTGATATACCACCATGTGATAGCCAGCCATGTGATAGCCAGCCATGTGATAGTCAGCCATGTGATAGTCAGCCATGTGATAGCCAGCCATGTGATAGTCAGTCATGTGATAGTCAGCCATGTGATAGTCAGCCATGTGATAGTCAGCCATGTGATAGTCAGTCATGTGATAGCCAGCCATGTGATAGCCAGCCATGTGATAGTCAGCCATGTGATAGTCAGTCATGTGATAGCCAGTCATGTGATAGCCAGCCATGTGATAGTCAGCCATGTGATAGTCAGCCATGTGATAGCCAGCCATGTGATATACCACCATGTGATAGCCAGCCATGTGATAGTCAGCCATGTGATAGTCAGTCATGTGATAGCCAGCCATGTGATAGTCAGCCATGTGATAGCCAGCCATGTGATATACCACCATGTGATATCCAGCCATGTGATAGTCAGCCATGTGATAGTCAGCCATGTGATAATCAGCTATGTGATAGCCAGCCATGTGATAGTCAGCCACGTGATATACCACCATGTGATATACCACCATGTGATAGCCAGCCATGTGATAGTCAGCCATGTGATAGCCAGCCATGTGAGAGCCAGCCATGTGAGAGCCAGCCATGTGAGAGCCAGCCATGTGATAGTCAGCCATGTGATAGCCAGCCATGTGATAGCCAGCCATGTGATAGCCAGCCACGTGATATACCACCATGTGATATACCACCATGTGATAGCCAGCCATGTGACATCAACATGTAGTCACTGTAATAGAAGCATCAATTAGATTGACACGGATCCCTTTGGAACTTTCATTACGTACACCCGTCCCCTGTTCCCACTGAATAGTACGTGTATAAGTGTGCTCTTTGGTTTCCATTATTGTTACTATGTCCGTTGGGGCGTGTGAGTACCTGTGCTGTGTGTTTTGTGCTCTCGTGCCCTTGTCGATTACGTGTCTGGTCCCGTGTGTTAATCATCGTGTGTTATTTATTCAAGGTACTCCTCGCTCTTTTGTTTTGGTTTCAACCCTGTGTTTTGGTTACGTGTTTGTTGGGTCTTCGTCCCCCGTGCCTTTACACGGCACGCAGTAATTTGGGGCAATTAAAAACCCTATTACGCATTCCTGCGCCTGTCTCCCGACCCTTTATAAATTTACATTTAAGTCATTTAGCAGACGCTCTTATCCAGAGCGACTTACAAATTGGAAAGTTCATACATATTCATCCTGGTCCCCCCGTGGGAATTGAACCCACAACCCTGGCGTTGCAAGCGCCATGCTCTACCAACTGAGCCACACGGGACCACCTTATACCAACGTGACATAGATGTACATTAATTAGCAATACCACACAGATGAACCGTTTATCCAATCGTTTGGTGCTTCGATGTTTTAATGATTTATGTCCCTGACTGTGTTTACATTTCCTGTCAACCTGTATAGGGGGAAACGTAGGACAATTCTCCACAACATCTGTCTCTCTTTCTGTGGTTTGAACTGAAGAAACACCCATTCAGTCACTCAGCTGTCAGTCACTCAGCTGTCAGTCAGTCACTCAGTCCCTCAGCTGTCAGTCAGTCACTCAGTCCCTCAGCTGTCAGTCAGTCACTCAGTCACTCAGCTGTCAGTCAGTCACTCAGCTGTCAGTCAGTCCCTCAGCTGTCAGTCAGTCACTCAGTCACTCAGCTGTCAGTCACTCAGCTGTCAGTCAGTCCCTCAGCTGTCAGTCAGTCACTCAGTCACTCAGCTGTCAGTCAGTCACTCAGCTGTCAGTCAGTCCCTCAGCTGTCACTCAGTCACTCAGTCACTCAGCTGTCAGTCAGTCACTCAGCTGTCAGTCAGTCCCTCAGCTGTCACTCGGCTGTCAGTCAGTCACTCAGCTGTCAGTCAGTCACTCAGTCACTCAGTCACTCAGCTGTCAGTCAGTCAGCTGTCAGTCAGTCACTCAGCTGTCAGTCAGTCCCTCAGCTGTCACTCGGCTGTCAGTCAGTCACTCAGCTGTCAGTCACTCAGTCAGTCAGCTGTCAGTCAGTCACTCAGTCACTCAGTCACTCAGCTGTCAGTCAGTCAGTGGAAAGTCAATGTATGAAAATGTATCCACTCACTACGGTCAGTCGCTCTGGATGAGTGTCAGTCTGTGTTGTCAGTCGCTCTGGATGAGAGTGTCAGTCTGTGTTGTCAGTCGCTCTGGATGAGTGTCAGTCTGTGTTGTCAGTCGCTCTGGATGAGAGTGTCAGTCTGTGTTGTCAGTCGCTCTGGATGAGAGTGTCAGTCTGTGTTGTCAGTCGCTCTGGATGAGAGTGTCAGTCTGTGTTGTCAGTCGCTCTGGATGAGAGTGTCAGTCTGTGTTGTCAGTCGCTCTGGATGAGAGTGTCAGTCTGTGTTGTCAGTCGCTCTGGATGAGAGTGTCAGTCTGTGTTGTCAGTCGCTCTGGATGAGAGTGTCAGTCTGTGTTGTCAGTCGCTCTGGATGAGAGTGTCAGTCTGTGTTGTCAGTCGCTCTGGATGAGAGTGTCAGTCTGTGTTGTCAGTCGCTCTGGATGAGAGTGTCAGTCTGTGTTGTCAGTCGCTCTGGATGAGAGTGTCAGTCTGTGTTGTCAGTCGCTCTGGATGAGAGTGTCAGTCTGTGTTGTCAGTCGCTCTGGATGAGAGTGTCAGTCTGTGTTGTCAGTCACTAGATGAGAGTGTCAGTCTGTGTTGTCAGTCGCTCTGGATGAGAGTGTCAGTCTGTGTTGTCAGTCGCTCTGGATGAGAGTGTCAGTCTGTGTTGTCAGTCGCTCTGGATGAGAGTGTCTGCTAATGACCTCATGTTTGTGTCCTCTGTGTTGTTTTCAGTACATGGCAATGTACCGGACATTCATTTTCTCTACAGTCATTAACTTTTATGGTGTGAACCTTTGCTCTCGAGGGATCGGACGCTTTGTACCACTGGCCAATAAATGGTTAATAAAAACAAGTATAAACTTTTATGGCCACCGTGACAGCTATTTTCTGATTATCTCGTTATTCGTCAGCTATCAGCTGAATGACGACAATAGAATAATATATTTCGATAAATAGATCATGGAAAATTTGGCAAATTCCTAATGTCCTAAAGTTGACATATTTTACACAAAGACCACCGTTTTAGGTGATTATATACCCGATGTCACAGGAAGGCCATAAAGATCATCAAGGACAACAACCACCTGAGCCACTGCCTGTTCACCCCGCTATCATCCAGAAGGCGAGGTCAGTACAGGTGCATCAAAGCTGGGACCGAGAGACTGAAAAACAGCTTCTATCTCAAGGCCATCAGACTGTTGAACAGCCATCACTAGCGCCTAGGTAAAAAATCTAGGTAGGTAAGTAGGTAGGTAGGTAGGTAGGAAGGGGTAGGTAGGTAGGTAGGTAGGTAGGTAGGTAGGTAGGTAGGTAGGTAGGTAGGTAGGTAGGGAGGGAGGGAGGGAGGGAGGGAGGGAGGGAGGGAGGGAGGGGGGGAGGGAGGGAGGGAGGGAGGGAGGGAGGGAGGGAGGGAGGGAGGGAGGGAGGGGGTGGGTGGTTGGGTAGGTAGGTAGGTAGGTAGGTAGGTAGGTAGGTAGGTAGGTAGGTAGGTAGGTAGGTAAAAAATCTGTCGTTCTGCCCCTGAACAAGGCAGTTAACCCACTGTTCCTAGGCCGTCATTGTAAATAAGAATTTGTTCTTAACTGACTTGCCTAGTTAAATAAATAGTTAGTTAGTTAAATAAAGGTAAAAAATATATATTTTAAAACAATAGAGGCTGCTGCCTATATACATAGACTTGAAATCACTGGCCACTAGTAATGCAACACTAGTCACTTTAATAATGTTTACATATTTCTCATATACTGTATTCTATTCTACTGTATTTTAGTCTATGTCGCTCCAACATTGCTCGTACTAATATTTATATATTCTTAATTCTATTCCTTTACTTTAGATGTGTGTGTATTGTGTGTATTGTTGTGATATTGTTAGATATTACTTGTTAGATATTACTGGACTGTCGGAGCTAGAAACACAAGCATTTTGCTACACCAGCATTAACATCTGCTAACCACGTGTATGCTAACCACGTGTATGCTAACCACGTGTATGCTAACCACGTGTATGCTAACCACGTGTATGTGACCAATAACATTTGATTTGATTTATCTATATTTTATATTTTGATATAAATACTTTATTTTTCTATTTTATAATGGGATATATATTGTGATATATAAGTAGGCCAGTCTCCTTAGTCTAATCATAGCAACATCCCCCTTCAGAGATACTCCCACTATCCTTTCCCTGATATCTCTGGCCCCATATAGCTGCTACCAGCCCACATAATCATTTCACACACAGAGAAAGAGCATTTTAAAACTCTTGTGTTTGTAATGTTTACCTACCTAGTTTTTTTTTTGTTTGTTGTTGTTTTGGCAATGTAAACATATGTTTCCCGTGCTAATAAAGCCCCTGTGACTAGAACTGAGAGAGAGGAGCGGGTGGGTGGTTGCCTTCATTGGTTGTCTCGAAAGCGCAATGACGTATGTGCAACCCGTGCGGGCAGTGTACCAGGAAGGGAGTGAAGTAGACTGATGTCATTGTTTTCTCCCTCACTAGAAGAGATACTATCTATATAAGTCCTTTTCACCGGCTGCCCTCAGAACAACCTCGGGTATGAAAAGAAAAACTTGTCTTTAACAAGAAACAACCCAAGAAAATACACACGAGAAGAGGAACGGATTGTTTTATTTTTTTATTCTACATTTATTCATTGTTACTGATTTCTTTTTCTCAGTGTACATTCAGTTTGGGAAAACGTCAAAGAAGCTAAGGAGAACAAAAGAACATACAACTGTTTCAAGAATAAATCTACTTGTGTCTTAAAAAAAAGAAAACTTCACAAGTTTCTATAGGAACAGGTGACACCGACCACCCAGAGGTTTATTTGCCTGTTCCACAGTCTATGTATTTGGATTTAACATTTGACGCTCGCCGCCCTCCTACTATGGTGATAATGGAAGTCCCCAGCATCGATGCCATGTCCCTCCGCGGGCTGCTGGAGGGGGAAGACCCGGGCTGTCTGGTCCTGGACTGCCGCTCATTCTTCTCCTTCAACTCCTCTCACCTCATCGGGTCCACCAACGTCCGCTTCAGTACTATAGTCCGCCGGAGGGCCAGAGGGGGGCTGGGGGTGGGACACATCGTGCCCAACGAGGACACGCGGAACCGGCTTCTCTCAGGGGAGTATCAATCGGTAGTGTTTCTGGATGATCGGAGTTTGGACTTTGGCCAAGTGAAGAAGGACGGGACTCTAATGCTCGCCGTAACAGCTCTGTGCCGACACCCGTGTGGGACTCGTTTCTTCTTTCTCAAAGGTCATTTGATTTATTATAAACGTGTAGCCTGTTTCTATAGCCAAAGGCCTACTCCATATTGATTACGCACTCATGGTAACGAACGGCGCAAAACAAATGTGCCATAGCGTAGGCCTACGTCAAAAATGAAAATCAAATCAACATTTATTGGTCACGTACACATGGTTAGCAGATGTTAATGCGAGTGTAGCGAAATGCTTGTTCTTCTAGTTCCAACAGTGCAGTAATATCTAACAAGTAATCTAACAATTCCCCAACAACTATCTAGTACACACACATCTAAAGGGGTGAATGAGAATATGTACATATAAGTATATGGATGAGCGATGGCCAGAGCGGCAAAGGCGAGGTGCAAATAGGTGGTATATAATACAGTATATACATGTGATATGAGTAATGTAAGATATGTAAACATTATTACAAGTGGCATTATTTAAAGTGACAGTTATGAAGTGAACACTGTGACTGTGCCGAAATAGCCACTTCACAGCTGCTACTGTTTATAACTGAGATGGTGACGTGACTGTTGTACAGTATCCTTACGTCTTATCTTGTCATTGTTTAGGTGGTTTTGACACGTTCTCCTCGGAGTATCCAGAGATGTGTACCAAGCCGTCAGCTCCACAGGGACTCAGTCTGCCCCTCAGCGCCCGTCCAGACAGCGCCGACTCCGGCTGCAGTCCATGCAGTACACCGCTCTATGACCAGGTGGGTTTTCTTTAAAACATGTATTCTGTATGTTATTACTGTGTAACAGCAATTTTACCTGTATAATAAATATACCAATGTCAGTCAGTGTGTCATCAAACAATAGATTCTGCCATCTTAAACTAATCTCAATTTGGTAGGCTATAGGCGTAAGTATTTATAGGCTCTGGCATTATTTTCTGTTCCTATCTTCTTCTCTAATACCACGTTGACGTGTTATTACTCTCAAAACAATGTCAGTGTGTCATCGAACTATAGATTTTGACATCTTCGACTAACTTTATTTAAATCCTATAACTTTAGGGCTGGTGGTTGACTGTTCTCTGTCCTGTTCCTCTCCTCCTCTCCAGGGTGGTCCAGTGGAGATCCTTCCCTTCCTCTACCTGGGCAGTGGCTACCATGCCTCCAGAAAGGACATGTTAGACATGCTGGGTATCACTGCTCTCATCAACGTATCAGCGAACTGCCCCAACCACTTTGAAGAGTCCTTCCAGTACAAGAGTATCCCTGTAGAGGACAACCACAAGGCTGATATCTCCTCCTGGTTCAACGAGGCCATAGAGTTTATTGGTGAGTGTCTTTTCTGTTTCAGGCTACATTTACATTACGTTTATTTAGCAGACAGTCCTATCCAGAGCGACTAACAGTGTATTCAGCTTCAGGTAACTGGGTAAGAAAACATATTGAGACCTTGGAACTATAAGGTTATATCTGACATGTTTGTAAAAAAAAAAAAATTGCTATTCACATATCATTTTTATAGCTTTTTGATTATTATTCATATGTCTGTGAAGTTAGATTTTTGAAAAAGTACATTTTAATTTTGGGGGGGAAAAAATGGATACCTAGAACGTTCTATTTGCATGAACCCATTTGAACTTGGTGCTATAAGGTTCTGTCTGCAATCCAATCACAAGCCTGAACAAAGACAGACGGATCAATCAGAACATGCCACCTCCCTCTAGGCATGGTCTAGGCATGGTCTAGGCATGGTCTAGGCTAGTCTAGGCATGGTCTAGGCATGGTCTAGGCATGGTCTAGGCATGGTCTAGGCTAGTCTAGGCATGGTCTAGGCATGGTCTAGGCATGGTCTAGGCATGGTCTAGGCTAGTCTAGGCATGGTCTAGGCATGGTCTAGGCATGGTCTAGGCTAGTCTAGGCATGGTCTAGGCATGGTCTAGGCATGGTCTAGGCATGGTCTAGGCTAGTCTAGGCATGGTCTAGGCATGGTCTAGGCTAGTCTAGGCATGGTCTAGGCATGGTCTAGGCTAGTCTAGGCATGGTCTAGGCATGGTCTAGGCTAGTCTAGGCATGGTCTAGGCATGGTCTAGGCATGGTCTAGGCATGGTCTAGGCTAGTCTAGGCATGGTCTAGGCATGGTCTAGGCTAGTCTAGGCATGGTCTAGGCATGGTCTAGGCTAGTCTAGGCATGGTCTAGGCATGGTCTAGGCTGGTCTAGGCTGGTCTAGGCATGGTCTAGGCATGGTCTAGGCATGGTCTAGGCATGGTCTAGGCTGGTCTAGGCTGGTCTAGGCTGGTCTAGGCATGGTCTAGGCATGGTCTAGGCTGGTCTAGGCTGGTCTAGGCTAGTCTAGGCATGGTCTAGGCATGGTCTAGGCATGGTCTAGGTATGGTCTAGGCATGGTCTAGGCATGGTCTAGGCTAGTCTAGGCATGGTCTAGGCATGGTCTAGGCATGGTCTAGGTATGGTCTAGGCATGGTCTAGGTATGGTCTAGGCATGGTCTAGGCATGGTCTAGGCATGGTCTAGGCATGGTCTAGGTATGGTCTAGGCATGGTCTAGGCATGGTCTAGGCATGGTCTAGGCATGGTCTAGGTATGGCCTAGGCATGGTCTAGGCATGGTCTAGGCATGGTCTAGGCATGGTCTAGGTATGGTCTAGGCATGGTCTAGGCATGGTCTAGGCATGGTCTAGGCATGGTCTAGGTATGGTCTAGGCATGGTCTAGGCATGGTCTAGGTATGGTCTAGGCATGGTCTAGGCATGGTCTAGGTATGGTCTAGGTATGGTCTAGGTATGGTCTAGGCATGGTCTAGGCATGGTCTAGGTATGGTCTAGGTATGGTCTAGGCATGGTCTAGGCTGGTCTAGGTATGGCCTAGGCATGGTCTAGGCTAGTCTAGGCATGGTCTAGGCTGGTCTAGGCTGGTCTAGGCATGGTCTAGGCTGGTCTAGGCTGGTCTAGGCTGGTCTAGGCATGGTCTAGGCTGGTCTAGGCTGGTCTAGGCTGGTCTAGGCTGGTCTAGGCATGGTCTAGGCTGGTCTAGGCTGGTCTAGCCTGGTCTAGCCAGCAATAATGGTAGGGAAACAAAACAACAACACTGTCAGAAGTGTTCAAGTAAATGACGTGGCCACATCGTTGTTCAAGTGATGCCAGTTCTTCGTCTGATGATCATAATATGTATTTGATGACGTGTTCTGACTCTATGTCGGTAAATAGTGTTACTCCGTCATTTATTTATTTAAATAGCTACAGTTAAAAATGTCTCATTGAGAAGTGTCAAATTGAACCGTATGGCTGCACCCAGGTTGACATTTCAGAGCCATACGGTTCTATCTGCGATTTAACCCCCCCCCCCCCCCCTCCCCCTCAACTAAAACAGTACTCTGCACTTCAGGTACCTTTAAGGTTTGTACCTTAGTGGGTTATTAAAGAAGAATTCACTACAAAACACTTCTGGGATATGAAAATGTTGATGCTCGATATCTCAGAACTTATGCTTTGCACAGGTCACGATATCACAGTCGTTGTAAGTAGCTAGCTAACTAGTTCTCTCTAACTAGCTAGCTATTCTCTCATAGCTCTAGATAACTGTCCAACATACGACAGAATCACCAAGCAAGGCAACCACAGCTGTAGTCATGGAAGCCATTAGTTTGGCGGGCAAATTAACTACTACAGCGCAACAGCCAACCCCCTCCCTCTCTCCAACTCAACAGCCAACCCCCTCCCTCTCTCCAACTCAACAGCCAACCCCCTCCCTCTCTCCAACTCAACAGCCAACCCCCTCATTCTCTCCATCCCTCTCTCCTCTCCTCCATTCAATGACTTGGATTTAAATAGAAAAAAGTTCCCTCCAAACCCCAACCAGCTGTCTGAGCCAGGGCTCCCAGTTCCCTCCAAACCCCAACCAGCTGTCTGAGCCAGGGCTCCCAGCTCCCTCCAAACCCCAACCAGCTGTCTGAGCCAGGGCTCCCAGTTCCCTCCAAACCCCAAACAGCTGTCTGAGCCAGGGCTCCCAGCTCCCTCCAAACCCCAAACAGCTGTCTGAGCCAGGGCTCCCAGCTCCCTCCAAACCCCAACCAGCTGTCTGAGCCAGGGCTCCCAGTTCCCTCCAAACCCCAAACAGCTGTCTGAGCCAGGGCTCCCAGCTTCACCACAATGGTGGTGACATCATCACAGCCCATCCACCCCTTTACCAGACCCCACTTTTAAAGAGGTGATCCCTTTTCATGTGAGAGACACCAAGCAGACCCAACAGACCCAGAATTCACTCTGCTTTTGTAGCAGGCAGCCAGAGAGAGAGAGAGAGAGCTGTATTCCAAATGGAATCCTATTCCCTTGATAGTGCACTGCCCTGGTCAAATGTAGTGCACTATAAACAGAATAGGGAGCCTTTTGGGATGTACCCAGAGAGAGGCTGATGGTTGAATGCAGCTCTCTCCTCTCCGGCTCTTTGTTCTGTCGGGACAAAAGGTAGTTTTCTCCAACAGGTTCACGGGCCGGCCTTTCTCCCAGATGAATAACTCCAGCAGGGGTGCAGCCAACCCCCCTTTGTCCCCCTCTGCCCCCCTCTCCTTGGGGAATAGCCCCCCTGATCACCCTCCACCCCAGACCCATCTAACTGCCCCATTCCTGGGTTAATGAGATGGGTCCGTTAGCAACACCATTAGTTCGTAACACTATGGAGGGTGATTTGCAACTGAAAGTGTGTCAGGAGGAATAACCTACTTTTCTATGAGTCACTTCCTGCTGTGCCTTAGTAGGCCTACTGACTGAGCAAGGAGGATACTGGTAACTTCCTGCTGTGGCTTAAAGCTTCCACATGCTTCAGTTTGGCAGGCGCATAGTAAACTGATCTAGTGGAACCTAACGAGGGTGCGCCATACCCCCTTAAAAAACCTTCGCTTAAAAACTAACAAAAAAATCTACAATAGTACTGTTTGTCCATTTTGAGATTCCGTAGCCAGTATAAACTCCCTCAAAATAGATAAGTCAAGAAATCTGTCATTCATTTGGATGTGTTTGTCGAGGAGACCTTAGTCGCACAATTTAACATCGAACGAAGATGTTTGGTGCTGTATTTGTCAATGAAAAAAATGTCATCATCTCTGAATGCTAACAAATACTTTATTGAAGAATCCCTACCGTTGACCAATCACCGACGAAGGGGCGTAAGACTTGGTCTACCAACTTCTGCTTGCCTCGAGAAAACATTTAGTGTGCCTGAACAGCCTGGGGGGGGGGGGGGAACCTTACCGATGTCCAAAACAAACATTAAACGTCATAAAACATGCACAAACTTGATCCGAAGTGTGTCGGCTGGGATGCGTGTATACAGTTTACGTATGGGTGGTCCCGGGAATTGAACCCACCACCCTGTTGTTACAAGTGCCATGATCTACCAACTGAGCTACAAAGGACCAATGGTATTCTAACACAGTCAAGAGAAACCTTTCAGAAATCTGGCAACAACTTACACAACTGTCCCACACTTACAGAAGAACTAAGTTGAATATGTTGTATTGACACATCTGTTGTACTAATCTCCCCTCTCCTTCTCTCTCGCCTGTAGACTCCGTCCGTAATAAAGGCGGTCGTGTGTTCGTCCACTGCCAAGCCGGCATCTCCCGCTCCGCCACCATCTGTCTGGCCTACCTGATGAGGACCAACCGCGTGAAGCTGGACGAGGCCTTTGAGTTCGTCAAGCAGCGCCGCAGCATCATCAGTCCTAACTTCAGCTTCATGGGCCAACTGCTACGGTTTGAGTCCCAGGTCCTGGCTACTACATCCTGCTCGTCGGAAGCCGGGAGTCCTGCCCTGGGGAAGAGCAGTACGGTCTTTAACTTCCCAGTGTCTGTCCCCGTCCACGGCTCTGCTGGACACGGACAGCTCTCCTTCCTGCACAGCCCCATCACCACCTCACCAAGCTGCTAAGGGGAAGAGTAGGACCATATGGAGGGTTGTCTGTCTTCGCCTGGACTTGAACTGAACTGTCACTATTGGTATCGAGTCGTTGTGACTGTACTGTCACAATACTAGTACTGTACTGTCACAATACTAGTACTGTACTGTCAAAATACTAGTAGTGACAATACCAGTACTGTACTGTCATAATATTAGTAGTGACAATACTAGTACTGTGCTGTCACAATACGAGTAGTGTACTGTCACAATACTAGTACTGTACTGTCATAATATTAGTAGTGACAATACTAGTACTGTGCTGTCACAATACGAGTAGTGTACTGTCACAATACTAGTACTGTACTGTCAAAATACTAGTAGTGACAATACCAGTACTGTACTGTCATAATATTAGTAGTGACAATACTAGTACTGTGCTGTCACAATACGAGTAGTGTACTGTCACAATACTAGTACTGTACTGTCATAATACTAGTAGTGACAATACTAGTAGTGTACTTTCACAATACTAGTAGTGTACTGTCACAATACTAGTACTGTATTGTCACAATACTAGTACTGTACTGTCAGTGTCACTCAACTACAGGTGATTAATCTTTGAGCTTTGGATAGACATTGAGCTCTAGAACTGAAGGAACCCTTATTGATGCCCTTCCTGGTGTAAAGGTCATAAAGAAGTGATCCTGGCATCACAGGACAAAAGGGCTACCTTTTGGAGAGACAAAACCAAGTGGCCTAGTTTATGGGTTAAATCCACAGGTCTGCCCCATCGACTTGAAAGGAGTTTCTCTGGCTATCAATATGGCAGTACGGTTATCACAGCATCCTCTTCGGAAGGTGAATGATACCCACAGATCTGCCTAGAATACCTCAACTTCTAGGAAGAGACAGCGAAGTCAGTGGCTGAAGGTAACTGGGGGAAAGGGTCAAATTTAAAGGAAGTTAGAAGTATTTTAATGAGATGAAGAGAAGAGATTGTATTCAAAGAACTTTTGTCAAGTATGCAAAGTCATTTTTTGAGAGTGGTCAACTTTTCAGAATCGCAATTTAAAAAATGTACCTGCCACAACTCTACACAAAATGGGCACGTAAAACCCTCCCTTGGTCACTCACAGACAGTCATATTTATTGCTACCAACCAGACTCTCAGGAATCATGAATTACTTTCAATGTCCCACAGCTTTGTTCACACAAAAAACGAGCTGTCATCCTGAGGGAATCCCGCTAATGCCTTGGCAAACGACGCAGGTTTAGATAAATCACTCCTCAAGACTCTTTATTGTTGACGAACAATGAATGTATCTCTGATCTCTGGCCAATCAGCCGGCTCGGAGAGCGGCAGAAGGTTTAGTTTAAAGTGGACGGGAAAGCCCCATTCACATGCAAATGTAGGCCTTTTTATAAAACACCGTAAGACCCCGACGATCCCGGCAATATTGGGGGAACCAACCAACCACCAGATACCTCTGAAACACCACCGTGCCTTTGTAGTGCTAGCAGCTGTTAGCTAACACTAGCTCTGTTAGCATCATACTAGCTCTGTTAGCATCATACTAACTCTGTTAGCATCTTGCTAGCTATTTTAGCATCATGCTAGCTATGTTAGCATCATGCTAGCTATGTTAGCATCTTGTACTGTTAGCATTATTAGCATGTTAGCTCTGTTAGTATCATTAGCATGCTAGCTCTGTTAGCCATTTGTACGATTTACAGCTCTGGGAGAGAGTCAGATCCCCTAAAGCACTAAGACGGGGATCAAACTCACCAGAGACTGCTGTCTGTCTTATTACCTATGTGATATTTATTGAACTAAAGTAATATATTTCTTACCATATATATTTTTGAATATGTTTGTTAGTAGTTGTTTTTTGATACCATTAAATAAATCCTATTTGTAATTTGTACTTCGTTGCAGAACTTTGTCGTTTCTTTATTTTTGACACATAGAGTAAATTGGAAATGCTATAAGACACACAGTAAAATGTAATAATTGTATATAACACCCCAAGAGAAAATAAATATGGTAGACCCAAATACACCACAATCGATATGATATACATATAGATTGGATGCCTATACACAGGACTACATCATCGATCTAACGCAGACATCTAGGCTTACAGACAAGAAGTGTTATAGTGTAACAGTGTTGGGCCTGATTTTCAGGACAGAATGAAATATATATATTTTTAAATATCTGAAAAATATATTTCATCAATATTTCATCAATGCTACATGAAACAAAAAGTGATGGTGTAATAATCGAATATATACGGACCCTGAACCACTCGATATGTCTGAAGCACAAAATGGTTAGTATAGTTACCATCCCTCTTTCTAGTATAGTTACCATCCCTCTTCCTAGTATAGTTACCATCCCTCTTCCTAGTATAGTTACCATCCCTCTTCCTAGTATAGTTACCATCCCTCTTCCTAGTATAGTTACCATCCCTCTTACTAGTATAGTTACCATCCCTCTTACTAGTATAGTTACCATCCCTCTTACTAGTATAGTTACCATCCCTCTTCCTAGTATAGTTACCATCCCTCTTACTAGTATAGTTACCATCCCTCTTACTAGTATAGTTACCATCCCTCTTACTAGTATAGTTACCATCCCTCTTACTAGTATAGTTACCATCCCTCTTACTAGTATAGTTACCATCCCTCTTACTAGTATAGTTACCATCCCTCTTACTAGTATAGTTACCATCCCTCTTCCTAGTATAGTTACCATCCCTCTTCCTAGTATAGTTACCATCCCTCTTACTAGTATACTTACCATCCCTCTTACTAGTATAGTTACCATCCCTCTTCCTAGTATAGTTACCATCCCTCTTACTAGTATAGTTACCATCCCTCTTACTAGTATAGTTACCATCCCTCTTACTAGTATAGTTACCATCCCTCTTACTAGTATAGTTACCATCCCTCTTACTAGTATAGTTACCATCCCTCTTACTAGTATAGTTACCATCCCTCTTACTAGTATAGTTACCATCCCTCTTACTAGTATAGTTACCATCCCTCTTACTAGTATAGTTACCATCCCTCTTCCTAGTATAGTTACCATCCCTCTTACTAGTATAGTTACCATCCCTCTTACTAGTATAGTTACCATCCCTCTTCCTAGTATAGTTACCATCCCTCTTCCTAGTATAGTTACCATCCCTCTTACTAGTATAGTTACCATCCCTCTTACTAGTATAGTTACCATCCCTCTTACTAGTATAGTTACCATCCCTCTTCCTAGTATAGTTACCATCCCTCTTACTAGTATAGTTACCATCCCTCTTACTAGTATAGTTACCATCCCTCTTACTAGTATAGTTACCATCCCTCTTACTAGTATAGTTACCATCCCTCTTACTAGTATAGTTACCATCCCTCTTACTAGTATAGTTACCATCCCTCTTACTAGTATAGTTACCATCCCTCTTACTAGTATAGTTACCATCCCTCTTACTAGTATAGTTACCATCCCTCTTACTAGTATAGTTACCATCCCTCTTACTAGTATAGTTACCATCCCTCTTACTAGTATAGTTACCATCCCTCTTACTAGTATAGTTACCATCCCTCTTACTAGTATAGTTACCATCCCTCTTCCTAGTATAGTTACCATCCCTCTTACTAGTATAGTTACCATCCCTCTTACTAGTATAGTTACCATCCCTCTTAATAGTATAGTTACCATCCCTCTTACTAGTATAGTTACCATCCCTCTTACTAGTATAGTTACCATCCCTCTTCCTAGTATAGTTACCATCCCTCTTACTAGTATAGTTACCATCCCTCTTACTAGTATAGTTACCATCCCTCTTCCTAGTATAGTTACCATCCCTCTTACTAGTATAGTTACCATCCCTCTTACTAGTATAGTTACCATCCCTCTTACTAGTATAGTTACCATCCCTCTTCCTAGTATAGTTACCATCCCTCTTACTAGTATAGTTACCATCCCTCTTACTAGTATAGTTACCATCCCTCTTACTAGTATAGTTACCATCCCTCTTACTAGTATAGTTACCATCCCTCTTACTAGTATAGTTACCATCCCTCTTACTAGTATAGTTACCATCCCTCTTACTAGTATAGTTACCATCCCTCTTACTAGTATAGTTACCATCCCTCTTACTAGTATAGTTACCATCCCTCTTACTAGTATAGTTACCATCCCTCTTACTAGTATAGTTACCATCCCTCTTACTAGTATAGTTACCATCCCTCTTACTAGTATAGTTACCATCCCTCTTACTAGTATAGTTACCATCCCTCTTCCTAGTATAGTTACCATCCCTCTTACTAGTATAGTTACCATCCCTCTTACTAGTATAGTTACCATCCCTCTTACTAGTATAGTTACCATCCCTCTTACTAGTATAGTTACCATCCCTCTTACTAGTATAGTTACCATCCCTCTTCCTAGTATAGTTACCATCCCTCTTACTAGTATAGTTACCATCCCTCTTCCTAGTATAGTTACCATCCCTCTTACTAGTATAGTTACCATCCCTCTTACTAGTATAGTTACCATCCCTCTTACTAGTATAGTTACCTACCTAGTATAGTACCCCTACCTAGTATAGTACCCCTACCTAGTATAGTTCCCATACCTAGTATAGTACCCCTACCTAGTATAGTACCCCTACCTAGTATAGTACCCATACCTACTATAGTTCCCATACCTACTATAGTACCCATACCTAGTATAGTACCCATACCTAGTATAGTACCCCTACCTAGTATAGTACCCCTACCTAGTATAGTACCCCTACCTAGTATAGTACCCCTACCTAGTATAGTACCCATACCTAGTATAGTACCCCTACCTACTATAGTACCCATACCTAGTATAGTACCCATACCTAGTATAGTACCCCTACCTAGTATAGTACCCCTACCTAGTATAGTACCCCTACCTAGTATAGTACCCCTACCTAGTATAGTACCCATACCTAGTATAGTTCCCACATCTAGTATAGTTCCCATACCTAGTATAGTACCCACATCTAGTATAGTTCCCATACCTACTATAGTACCCATACCTACTATAGTACCCATACCTACTATAGTTCCCATACCTAGTATAGTTCCCATACCTACTATAGTTCCCATACCTAGAATAGTTCCCATATCTAGTATAGTTCCCTTATACCTAGTATAGTCCCCATACCTACTATAGTACCCATACCTACTATAGTACCCATACCTACTATAGTACCCATACCTACTATAGTTCCCATACCTAGTATAGTTCCCATACCTACTATAGTTCCCATACCTAGTATAGTTCCCATATCTAGTATAGTTCCCTTATACCTAGTATAGTCCCCATACCTACTATAGTACCCATACCTACTATAGTACCCATACCTAGTATAGTACCCATATCTAGTATAGTTCCCATACCTAGTATAGTACCCCTACCTACTATAGTTCCCATACCTAGTATAGTTCCCATACCTAGTATAGTTCCCATACCTAGTATAGTACCCATACCTAGTATAGTACCCATATCTAGTATAGTTCCCATACCTACTATAGTACCCATATCTAGTATAGTTCCCATACCTAGTATAGTACCCATACCTAGTATAGTTCCCATACCTAGTATAGTTCCCATATCTAGTATAATTATCATACCCATACCTACTATAGTCCCCATACCTACTATAGTTCCTGTATCTAGTATAGTTCCCATACCTAGTATAGTACCCATACCTAGTATAGTACCCATATCTAGTATAGTTCCCATACCTAGTATAGTACCCATACCTAGAATAGTACCCCTACCTAGTATAGTACCCATACCTAGTATAGTACCCCTACCTAGTATAGTTCCCATATCTAGTATAGTTCCCATATCTAGTATAATTATCATACCCATACCTACTATAGTCCCCATACCTACTATAGTTCCCGTATCTAGTAAAGTTCCCATACCTAGTATAGTTCCCATACCTAGTATAGTACCCATATCTAGTGTAGTTCCCATACCTAGTATAGTACCCCTACCTAGTATAGTACCCATACCTACTATAGTTACCTACCTAGTAAAGTTCCCATACCTACTATAGTTACCTACCTAGTATAGTTCCCATACCTAGTATAGTTCCCATACCTAGTATAGTACCCATACCTAGTATAGTTACCATCCCTCTTACTAGTATAGTTACCTACCTAGTAAAGTTCCCATACCTAGTATAGTACCCATATCTAGTATAGTACCCATACCTACTATAGTTCCCATACCTAGTATAGTTCCCATACCTAGTATAGTACCCATACCTAGTATAGTACCCATATCTAGTATAGTACCCATACCTACTATAGTTCCCATACCTAGTATAGTTCCCATACCTAGTATAGTACCCATATCTAGTGTAGTTCCCATACCTAGTATAGTACCCCTACCTAGTATAGTACCCATACCTACTATAGTTACCTACCTAGTAAAGTTCCCATACCTAGTATAGTACCCATATCTAGTATAGTACCCATACCTACTATAGTTCCCATACCTAGTATAGTTCCCATACCTAGTATAGTACCCATACCTATTGTAGTACCCATATCTAGTATAGTTACCTACCTAATATAGTTACCTACCTAGTATAGTACCCATACCTAGTATAGTACCCATATCTTGTATAGTTACCTACCTAGTATAGTACCCATACCTAGTATAGTACCCATACCTAGTATAGTACCCATATCTAGTATAGTTCCCATACCTAGTATAGTACCCATACCTAGTATAGTCGCCATATCTAGTATAGTTCCCATATCTAGTATAGTACCCATACCTAGTATAGTCGCCATATCTAGTATAGTTCCCATATCTAGTATAGTACCCAAACCTAGTATAGTTCCCATATCTTGTATAGTACCCATACCTAGCATAGTTACCATCCCTCTTCCTAGTATAGTTACCATCCCTCTTCCTAGTATAGTTCCCATACCTACATTACATGCTATGACGCAGACGATCCTCTTCAGGATTGGTGGGTCCACTGAGGGACGGTTGAGCTAACGTAGGCTAATGCAATTAGCATGAGGTTGTAAGTAACAAGAACATTTCCCAGGACATAGACATATCTGATATTGGCAGAAAGCTTATATTCTTTTTAATCTAACTGTACTGTACAATTTACAGTAGCTATTACAGTGAAATAATACCATGCTATTGTTTGAGGAGAGTGCACTTTTGTGAACTTGAAAAGTTATTAATAAACAAACATTTTGAACAGAAATGCAATGGTTTATTGGATCAGTCTAAAACTTTGCACGTACACTTCTGCCATCTAGTGTCCAAAATCTAAATTGCGCCTGGGCTGGAATAATACATTATGGCTTTTCTCTTGCATTTCAAAGACACATGTTTTTTTCATTGTATTGTCTTTTTCCAGATCTATTGTGTTATGTTCTCCTTCATTCATTTCACATTTCCACAAACTTCAAAGTGTTTCTCTTCAAATGGTACCAAGAATATGCATATCCTTGCTTCAAGTCCTGAGCAACAGGCAGTTAGATTTGGGTATGTCATTTTAGGTGAAAATTGGAAAAAAAGGGGCAGATCCTTAAGAGGTCATTTTGAGTACATTGAAAGCCATTGAAAGCCATTGAAAGCCATTGAAAGCCATTGAATGCCATTGAAAGCCATTGAAAGCCATTGAATGCCATTGAATGCCATTGAAAGACATTGAATGCCATTGAAAGCCATTGAAAGCCCCAACCAGATGTCTTTTTCTGAGTTTCACATCTTTCGTAACGAAGACATAACGAAACAGCATTTAAATGTTTTTACATAAATTGGATCAATAAAAGCATTTTTTATTGAAATTGCAGTTTAATTTGTATTTTGACCCAATTGATCAAGATCACAATCTTTTAAAAATCAAAGGCTTAATTGGTGACATTTAAAGACATCTGAGAAACTAAGAAGGAAGATGGCCTGGTCTGAGGTTCCTATGTGAAGTAACATTCCCATTCCAAGTTGTGACCTCACATCCTGCTTGGGTCTAAAGCGATGGAGTCTTCCTATACCGCAGGCTGCATCGGGCCTCTCCTGTATAGAATCCCTGGGGCTATACGTCTCCTATTGTTTAGACAAGACAGTGTTTCCCACCTCCCCATTGAAGTGATCACGGGCCAAGCTGGCAACAGTCTGGAGAACTATCCACACACACACACACACACACACACACACACACACACACACACACACACACACACACACACACACACACACACACACACACACACACACACACACACACACACACACACACACACACACACACACACACACACACACACACACACACACACACACACATGAAGGACCCCCGTCCCGTCCCTCCTCCACACCCTCTTGCGGGCCACAAAAGGAGCAGCTGCAAAGCGTTTGGGAAAAGTGTGACAACTAAAGAGCATTGATGGTTGAGTCATTGAGCCAGAGCCCCTGCCTTGTCCAGCCTCCTGTCCGCCTGTCCCTCTGTCCTCCTCCTGGCCAACGAGAGATGGAGATGTGTGTTTGTGTGAAAGGTCTTTTCGTGCAGGGATGCAATACACCCTGGGGTTCATCCAGGGCAGACCCTCTCCTCTCAGTGGGTGGTAGGTAGCCTAGCGGTTAAGAGTGTTGGGTCAGGAACCGAAAGGCAGCCGGTTCGAATCCCCAAGCCGACTACGTGAAAAGTTGATGTGTCCTTAAGTAAGGCCCTTAGCTCTTTTTGCTCTGGATAAGGGTGTCTGCTAAAAATGACTACAATTTAAAAACGGATTCTGTGAACTGTGTAGTCATATTGAAACTGAATATCATACTGGTGGGTTTGACCCTTCTAGAATTGGATTTTTTGTTGCTTTTTATTTTTTTTTATTTAACCTTTATTTAACTAGGCAAGTCAGTTAAGAACAAATACTTATTTACAATGACGGTCTAGGAACAAGTGGGTTAACTACCTTGTTCAGGGGGCACAACGACAGAGTTTTACCTTGTCAGCTCGGGGATTCTATCTAGCAACCTTTCAGGTTACTGGCCCATCGCTCTAACCACTAGGCTACCTGCCACCCCTACACTCTAACCACTAGGCTACCTGCCGTCCCTACACTCTGACCACTAGGCTACCTGCCACCCCTACACTCTAACCACTAGGCTACCTGCCGTCCCTACACTCTAACCACTAGGCTACCTGCCACCCCTACACTCTAACCACTAGGCTACCTGCCCCCCCTACACTCTAACCACTAGGCTACCTGCCACCCCTATAACTCCAATATAACTTGGGTTGTAGGTTCTAGAAGTTGGAGAGTGTTTTGGGAAAGTCCTCAAACACCATAGGTGTGACCAAAGTGTTAACCCAGCTAACGCATTTGGTTCCTTGGAAGTTACGGGAACGTATGTTTTTGGTTCTGTGAACGAAGCCATTAGTTTCCTGACCTTTAAAACTGAACGTGTTCTGAACGTTCTGAGAAAAGAACATTTAGACTTCTAGGGAATATTTTAGGTTGCACGGAGGTTCTGAGAACGTTTTTCTATAGTTCCCTGAACGTTTTCCGGGGAGGTTTTATTAACGTTCTGAGAATGGAAATTATAGGTTATTTGAAGGTAATTAAATAACGTTCTCAGAACGTCAATAAGACTTTTAATAACACTGCTAGCTTAACTGTTTTGAAATCCAAAGCACAGATATGAGACTTAGAAATTAATTTGCTTAGGCATTAATCATTACACATCATGTCTTTTTTTTATTGTGGCATGGCATCAGTGAGATTAAAATCTATGAGCTTCTGCTCTCTATCCAGGGTATTATTCCACTGTACCACCAGGATGGAGCTACATGTTCTTCTTTCTCTCCTACAAAGCTGTTCATTTTAGTCTATTCTAACAGACTCCATTTCAAAGGAAACAAACACTCACTAAGACCAGTGGTGGCCAATTAGCGGGCGCTCTTCAAGATGGAGTTTTGTTGACGCTGAGAACGGAATGTATATGTTTTTAAATAACATTCTTAGGTACGTTCTTAGAACATTTTACTAGGGGGTTTTAAGGAACGTTTTATGGAATAGAACCATGAGGAAACGTGTAGAAAACGTTACGGGAAGATTGTATGCAAAATAACCATGACAACCAAAGCTCTCACCAAGCTCTAAGAAACATCTGCTTCTCGGGAACGCTATGTGCTAGTTGGGAAGTGCTTACCTCACCCCAACAACAAACCACAGACAAGCTGGGAGACAAGCTCTCTCTCTCTCCTCCTTTCACCTTTCCTCTCCCCCATATCTCCCTCCCTCCTCCCCTTAGTTCACCCTTCTCCCCCTCTCTTCTCTCCCTCTCTTCTCCCCCTCTCTTCTCTCCCTCTCTTCTCCCCCTCTTCTCTCCCCCTCTTCTCTCCCTCTCTTCTCTCCCTCTCTTCTCCCCGTCTCTGCTCACCCTCTCTTCTCCCCCTCTCTTCTCCCCTCTCTTCTCTCCCTCTCTTCTCCCCTCTCTTCTCCCCCTCTCTTCTCCCCTCTCTTCTCCCCTCTCTTCTCCCCTCTCTTCTCCCCTCTCTTCTCTCCCTCTCTTCTCACCCTCTCTTCTCCCCCTCTCTTCTCCCCCTCTCTTCTCCCCTCTCTTCTCCCCTCTCTTCTCCCCTCTCTTCTCCCCTCTCTTCTCTCCCTCTCTTCTCCCCCTCTCTTCTCCCCTCTCTTCTCCCCTCTCTTCTCCCCTCTCTTCTCTCCCTCTCTTCTCCCCTCTCTTCTCCCCTCTCTTCTCTCCCTCTCTTCTCCCCTCTCTTCTCCCCTCTCTTCTCTCCCTCTCTTCTCCCCCTCTCTTCTCCCCGTCTCTACTCTCCCTCTCTTCTCTCCCTCTCTTCTCTCCCTCTCTTCTCACCCTCTCTTCTCCCTCTCTCTTCTCCCCTCTCTGCTCACCCTCTCTGCTCACCCTCTCTTCTCCCTCTCTCTTCTCCCTCCTCCCAGCCTCCTGTTCTTTTGTGTATTTTGACTTCCTGTTGTTAAGGATGAGGTCACAGGGGTAAGGAGGAGATGGGAGTGTGTGTGTGTGTGTGTGTGTGTGTGTGTGTGTGTGTGTGTGTGTGTGTGTGTGTGTGTGTGTGTGTGTGTGTGTGTGTGTGTGTGTGTGTGTGTCTGTGTCTGTGTGTGTGTGTGTGTGTGTGTGTGTGTGTGTGTGTGTGTGTGTGTGTGTGTGTGTGTGTGTGTGTGTGTGTGTGTGTGTGTTTGTGTGTGTGTGTGTGTGTGTGTGTGTCTGTGTCTGTGTGTGTGTGTGTGTGTGTGTGTGTCACCTCATTGGCCCTTTCTTTAGAAGCAGACGAAGTCACACCCAGGACAGAGAGGAGGAATCACACCGTTTGGTCAATGTCAAATCCGCTGAAATAAGGAAATGGTGTCCTCTTAATCTTGACAGCCTGTGACCAGCTTGGTGCTGTGGACCACCTGGACAATATGAGACATATTTATTTCAGTATAATCTCTACGATGTTCATCACTTTATAAATCCTGATAAAGCTACAGTGTTTTATGGTTCTTCTTCTTCTTCTTCTTCTTCTTCTTCTTCTTATTGTTGTTGTTGCTTAGCTGCTTTTAAATGTTGATTATTTGAGTGGGGGGGGGGGGGTAATGAGCGTCATCAGGGCTGTGCAAGAGAACAATGGCAGGCTATTGTATCAGACACTACTGTGTCTGGCAGGAGTACTGACAAAAACGACAGGAATAGACACACACACTAGCAGTGCGTGGTCAGCTGTTTGTTTACCCAACCGCCCGACTTAATGTAATAAAGTGAAAATTTGTGGCCTGCTGGAGGTCATTTTGCAGGGCTCTGGCAGTGCTCCTCCTTGCACAAAGGCGGAGGTAGCGGTCCTGATGCTGGGTTGTTGCCCTCCTACGGCCTCCTCCACGTCTCCTGATGTACTGGCCTGTCTCCTGGTAGCGCCTCCATGCTCTGGACACTACGCTGACAGACACAACAAACCTTCTTGCCACTGCTCCCATTAATGTGCCATCCTGGATGAGCTGCACTACCTGAGCCACTTGTGTGGGTTGTAGACTCCGTCTCATGCTACCACTAGAGTGAAAGCACCTTCCCTTTATTTTTTTTGAGCAGTGTATATACCACACAGAACGCACGTCAACTGCCTCTGCAACGCAATATCGCAAGGGAAACGTAGCGTTCCATTGGAAATGAACGCACTAATGGTGTAACCAAAACGTAATGACGTTGTCGGAGTGATCGAGCTGTCAATTTGACCTCTGGATGGCTCCGAGGCTCTGTAACTGCATCAAACCCTCCATATGGAGCCTCTGACCATATTTTCTCAGATCATTCATTTGATTTTACTCAACAACAATGAACGGAAAAGATAGAGGGGGGTAGGGGGGCTTGTAGTACAGGTGTATAATGTATATAGACAGTGTGGGGGGGGGGTTGTAGTCTGGGTATAGAGAGTATGTAGATAGTGGGGGGGGTTGTAGTCTGGGTATAGAGAGTATATGGATAGTGGGGGGGTTGTAGTCTGGGTATAGAGAGTATATAGATAGTGGGGGGGGGGGTTGTAGTCTGGGTATAGAGAGTATATAGATAGTGGGGGGTTGTAGTCTGGGTATAGAGAGTATATAGACAGTGGGGGGGTTGTAGTCTGGGTATAGAGAGTATATAGATAGTGGGGGGTTGTAGTCTGGGTATAGAGAGTATATAGATAGTGGGGGGGGGGGTTGTAGTCTGGGTATAGAGAGTATATAGATAGTGGGGGGGTTGTAGTATGGGTATAGAGAGTATGTAGATAGTGGGGGGTTGTAGTCTGGGTATAGAGAGTATATAGATAGTGGGGGGGGGGGTTGTAGTCTGGGTATAGAGAGTATATAGATAGTGGGGGGGGTTGTAGTCTGGGTATAGAGAGTATATAGATAGTGGGGGGTTGTAGTCTGGGTATAGAGAGTATATAGATAGTGAGGGGGGTTGTAGTCTGGGTATAGAGAGTATATAGATATTGGGGGGGTTGTAGTCTGGGTATAGAGAGTATATAGATAGTGAGGGGGTTGTAGTCTGGGTATAGAGAGTATATAGATATTGGGGGGGTTGTAGTCTGGGTATAGAGAGTATATAGATAGTGGCGGGTTGTAGTCTGGGTATAGAGCGTATATAGATAGTGGGGGGGGGGGGGTTGTAGTCTGGGTATAGAGAGTATATAGATAGTGGGGGGGTTGTAGTCTGGGTATAGAGAGTATATAGATAGTGGGGGGGTTGTAGTCTGGGTATAGAGAGTATATAGATAGTGGGGGGGGGGGGTTGTAGTCTGGGTATAGAGAGTATATAGATAGTGGGGGGGGTTGTAGTCTGGGTATAGAGAGTATATAGATAGTGGGGGGTTGTAGTCTGGGTATAGAGAGTATATAGATAGTGAGGGGGTTGTAGTCTGGGTATAGAGAGTATATAGATATTGGGGGGGTTGTAGTCTGGGTATAGAGAGTATATAGATAGTGGCGGGTTGTAGTCTGGGTATAGAGCGTATATAGATAGTGGGGGGGGGGGGGTTGTAGTCTGGGTATAGAGAGTATATAGATAGTGGGGGGGTTGTAGTCTGGGTATAGAGAGTATATAGATAGTGGGGGGGGTTGTAGTCTGGGTATAGAGAGTATATAGATAGTGGGGGGGTGTAGTCTGGGTATAGAGAGTATATAGATAGTGGGGGGGGGTTGTAGTCTGGGTATAGAGAGTATATAGATAGTGGGGGGGTTGTAGTCTGGGTATAGAGAGTATATAGATAGTGGGGGGGTTGTAGTCTGGGTATAGAGAGTATATAGATAGTGGGGGGGGGGGTGTAGTCTGGGTATAGAGAGTATATAGATAGTGGGGGGGTTGTAGTCTGGGTATAGAGAGTATATAGATAGTGGGGGGGGTTGTAGTCTGGGTATAGAGAGTATATAGATAGTGGGGGGGGGGGTGTAGTCTGGGTATAGAGAGTATATAGAAAGTGGGGGGTTGTAGTCTGGGTATAGAGAGTATATAGATAGTGGGGAGGGTGTAGTCTGGGTGTAGAGAGTATATAGATAGTGGGGGGGTGTAGTCTGGTATAGAGAGTATATAGATAGTGGGGGGGTTGTAGTCTGGTATAGAGAGTATATAGATAGTGGGGGGGTTGTAGTCTGGGTATAGAGAGTATATAGATAGTGGGGGGGTGTAGTCTGGTATAGAGAGTATATAGATAGTGGGGGGGGGGTTGTAATCTGGGTATAGATAGTATATAGATAGTGGGGGGGGGTGTAGTCTGGTATAGAGAGTATATAGATAGTGGGGGGGATGTAGTCTGGGTATAGAGAGTATATAGATAGTGGGGGGGGGGGGGTGTAGTCTGGGTGTAGAGAGTATATAGATAGTGGGGGGGGGGGGGTTGTAGTCTGGGTATAGAGAGTATATAGATAGTGGGGGGGGATTGTAGTCTGGGTATAGAGAGTATGTAGATAGTGGGGGGGATGTAGTCTGGGTATAGTGAGTACATAGATAGTGGGGGTTGTAGTCTGGGTATAGAGAGTATATAGATAGTGGGGGGGTTGTAGTCTGGGTATAGAGAGTATATAGATAGTGGGGGGGGGGGTGTAGTCTGGGTATAGAGAGTATATAGATAGTGGAGGGGGGGTTGTAGTCTGGGTGTAGAGAGTATATAGATAGTGGGGGGGGGGGGGTTGTAGTCTGGGTATAGAGAGTATATAGATAGTGGGGGGGTTGTAGTCTGGGTATAAAGAGCATATAGATAGTGGGGGGCTGTAGTCTGGGTATAGAGAGTATATAGATAGTGGGGGTGTTGTAGTCTGGGTATAGAGAGTATATAGATAGTGGGGGGGGTTGTAGTCTGGGTATAGAGAGTATATAGATAGTGGGGGGGGGGGGGTTGTAGTCTGGGTATAGAGAGTATATAGATAGTGGGGGGGTGTAGTCTGGGTATAGAGAGTATATAGATAGTGGGGGGGGGGTTGTAGTCTGGGTATAGAGAGTATATAGATAGTGAGGGGGTTGTAGTCTGGGTATAGAGAGTATATAGATAGTGGGGGGGGGGGGGGTTGTAGTCTGGGTATAGAGAGTATATAGATAGTGGGGGGGGGGGTTGTAGTCTGGGTATAGAGAGTATATAGATAGTGGGGGGGGGGGGTTGTAGTCTGGGTATAGAGAGTATATAGATAGTGAGGGGGTTGTAGTCTGGGTATAGAGAGTATATAGATAGTGGGGGGGGGTTGTAGTCTGGGTATAGAGAGTATATAGATAGTGGGGGGGGGGTTGTAGTCTGGGTTTAGAGAGTATATAGATAGTGGGGGGGGTTTGTAGTCTGGGTTTAGAGAGTATATAGATAGTGGGGGGGTTGTAGTCTGGGTATAGAGAGTATATAGATAGTGGGGGGGTTGTAGTATGGGTATAGAGAGTATGTAGATAGTGGGGGGTTGTAGTCTGGGTATAGAGAGTATATAGATAGTGGGGGGGGGTTGTAGTCTGGGCATAGAGAGTATATAGATAGTGGGGGGGTTGTAGTCTGGGTATACAGAGTATATAGATAGTGGGGGGGGGGTTGTAGTCTGGGTATAGAGAGTATATAGATAGTGGGGGGTTATAGTCTGGGTATAGAGAGTATATAGATAGTGGGGGGGGGGGTTGTAGTCTGGGTATAGAGAGTATATAGATAGTGGGGGGGGGTTGTAGTCTGGGTATAGAGAGTATATAGATAGTGGGGGGGGGGGTTGTAGTCTGGGTATAGAGAGTATATAGATAGTGGGGGGGGGGGGTTGTAGTCTGGGTATAGAGAGTATGTAGATAGTGGGGGGTTTTAGTCTGGGTATAGAGAGTATATAGATAGTGGGGGGGGGGGGGTTGTAGTCTGGGTATAGAGAGTATATAGATAGTGGGGGGGTTGTAGTCTGGGTATAGAGAGTATATAGATAATGGGGGGGGGTGTTGTCTGGGTATAGAGAGTATATAGATAGTGGGGAGGGTTGTAGTCTGGGTATAGAGAGTATATAGATAGTGGGGGGTTGTAGTCTGGGTATAGAGAGTATATAGATAGTGGGGGGGTTGTAGTCTGGGTATAGAGAGTATATAGATAGTGGGGGGGTTGTAGTCTGGGTATAGAGAGTATATAGATAGTGGGGGGGGGGTGTAGTCTGGGTATAGAGAGTATATAGATAGTGGGGGGGTTGTAGTCTGGGTATAGAGAGTATATAGATAGTGGGGGGGGGGTGTAGTCTGGTGTAGAGAGTATATAGATAGTGGGGGGGGGGGGTTGTAGTCTGGGTATAGAGAGTATATAGATAGTGGGGGGGGTTGTAGTCTGGGTATAGAGAGTATATAGATAGTGGGGAGGGTGTACTCTGGGTATAGAGAGTATATAGTAGATAGTGGGGGGGGGGGTGTAGTCTGGGTATAGAGAGTATATAGATAGTGGGGGGGTTGTAGTCTGGGTATAGAGAGTATATAGATAGTGGGGGGGGGGGGTTGTAGTCTGGGTATAGAGAGTATATAGATAGTGGGGGGGTTGTAGTCTGGGTATAGAGAGTATATAGATAGTGAGGGGGTTGTAGTCTGGGTATAGAGAGTATATAGATAGTGGGGGGGTTGTAGTCTGGGTATAGAGAGTATATAGATAGTGGGGGGTTGTAGTCTGGGTATAGAGAGTATATAGATAGTGGGGGGGGGGTTGTAGGCTGGGTATAGAGAGTATATAGATAGTGGGGGGGTTGTAGTCTGGGTATAGAGAGTATATAGATAGTGGGGGGGTTGTAGTCTGGGTATAGAGAGTATATATATAGTGGGGGGGTGTAGTCTGGGTATAGAGAGTATATAGATAGTGGGGGGGGGTTGTAGTCTGGGTATAGAGAGTATATAGATAGTGGGGGGGTTGTAGTCTGGGTATAGAGAGTATATAGATAGTGGGGGGGTTGTAGTCTGGGTATAGAGAGTATATAGATAGTGGGGGGGGTGGTTGTAGTCTGGGTATAGAGAGTATATAGATAGTGGGGGGGTTGTAGTCTGGGTATAGAGAGTATATAGATAGTGGGGGGGTTGTAGTCTGGGTATAGAGAGTATATAGATAGTGGGGGGGGGGTGTAGTCTGGGTATAGAGAGTATATAGAAAGTGGGGGGTTGTAGTCTGGGTATAGAGAGTATATAGATAGTGGGGGGGTTGTAGTCTGGGTATAGAGAGTATATAGATAGTGGGGGGTTGTAGTCTGGGTATAGAGAGTATATAGATAGTGGGGGGGGGTTGTAGTCTGGGTATAGAGAGTATATAGATAGTGGGGAGGGTGTAGTCTGGGTGTAGAGAGTATATAGATAGTGGGGGGGTGTAGTCTGGTATAGAGAGTATATAGATAGTGGGGGGGTTGTAGTCTGGTATAGAGAGTATATAGATAGTGGGGGGGTTGTAGTCTGGGTATAGAGAGTATATAGATAGTGGGGGGGGTGTAGTCTGGTATAGAGAGTATATAGATAGTGGGGGGGGGGTTGTAATCTGGGTATAGATAGTATATAGATAGTGGGGGGGGTGTAGTCTGGTATAGAGAGTATATAGATAGTGGGGGGGTTGTAGTCTGGGTATAGAGAGTATATAGATAGTGGGGGGGGGGGGTGTAGTCTGGGTGTAGAGAGTATATAGATAGTGGGGGGGGGGGGGTAGTCTGGGTATAGAGAGTATATAGATAGTGGGGGGGGGGTTGTAGTCTGGGTATAGAGAGTATGTAGATAGTGGGGGGGATGTAGTCTGGGTATAGTGAGTACATAGATAGTGGGGGGGTTGTAGTCTGGGTATAGAGAGTATATAGATAGTGGGGGGGTTGTAGTCTGGGTATAGAGAGTATATAGATAGTGGGGGGGGGGTGTAGTCTGGGTATAGAGAGTATATAGATAGTGGAGGGGGGGTTGTAGTCTGGGTGTAGAGAGTATATAGATAGTGGGGGGGGGTTGTAGTCTGGGTATAGAGAGTATATAGATAGTGGGGGGGTTGTAGTCTGGGTATAGAGAGTATATAGATAGTGGGGGGCTGTAGTCTGGGTATAGAGAGTATATAGATAGTGGGGGTGTTGTAGTCTGGGTATAGAGAGTATATAGATAGTGGGGGGGTTGTAGTCTGGGTATAGAGAGTATATAGATAGTGGGGGGGGGGGGGTTGTAGTCTGGGTATAGAGAGTATATAGATAGTGGGGGGGGGGGGGGGTGTAGTCTGGGTATAGAGAGTATATAGATAGTGGGGGGGGGGGGTTGTAGTCTGGGTATAGAGAGTATATAGATAGTGAGGGGGTTGTAGTCTGGTATAGAGAGTATATAGATAGTGGGGGGGGGGTTGTAGTCTGGGTATAGAGAGTATATAGATAGTGGGGGGGTGTAGTCTGGGTATAGAGAGTATATAGATAGTGGGGGGGGGGGGGGTGTAGTCTGGGTATAGAGAGTATATAGATAGTGGGGGGGGGGGGGTTGCAGTCTGGATATAGAGAGTATATAGATAGTGGGGGGGTGTAGTCTGGGTATAGAGAGTATATAGATAGTGGGGGGGTTGTAGTCTGGGTATAGAGAGTATATAGATAGTGGGGGGGGGGGGGTAGTCTGGGTATAGAGAGTATATAGATAGTCGGGGGGGGGGGGGGGGGGGTGTAGTCTGGGTATAGAGAGTATGTAGTTAGTGGGGGGGGGGGGGGTTGTAGTCTGGGTATAGAGAGAGTATACGGCTTCTTATACAATGGTGGGATATCTCCCACAAGTAGTTCAACTGTTGATCTGTCAGAGAGTGTAGGAGTAGTCCAACTGTTGATCTGTCAGAGAGTGTAGGAGTAGTTCAACTGTTGATCTGTCAGAGAGTGTAGGAGTAGTCCAACTGTTGATCTGTCAGAGAGTGTAGGAGTAGTCCAACTGTTGATCTGTCAGAGAGTGTAGGAGTATTTCAACTTTTGATCTGTCAGAGAGTGTAGGAGTAGTTCAACTGTTGATCTGTCAGAGTGTAGAAGTAGTTCAACTGTTGATCTGTCAGAGAGTGTAGGAGTAGTTCAACGTTGATCTGTCAGAGAGTGTAGGAGTAGTTCAACTGTTGATCTGTCAGAGAGTGTAGATCTGATCTGTCAGAGAGTGTAGGAGTAGTCCAACTGTTGATCTGTCAGAGAGTGTAGGAGTAGTTCAACTGTTGATCTGTCAGAGAGTGTAGGAGTAGTTCAACTGTTGATCTGTCAGAGAGTGTAGAAGTAGTTCAACTGTTGATCTGTCAGAGAGTGTAGGAGTAGTTCAACTGTTGATCTGTCAGAGAGTGTAGGAGTAGTCCAACTGTTGATCTGTCAGAGAGTGTAGGAGTAGTTCAACTGTTGATCTGTCAGAGAGTGTAGAAGTAGTTCAACTGTTGATCTGTCAGAGAGTGTAGGGTTGTGTCCTAAATGCCAACCTATTCTCTAGCCATTTGGGAATCAACCTAGTGATGTAGTTCACTTCTACAAGGCAACGTTCTTCACATCTTGGTTCTACAGTTCTACAGGGGATTGCAGGCTTTTGTTCCCACCTAGCACAAACTCACCTGCTTCTACTAATCAAGGTCTTGGTGAGTAATGAATTAGTTAAAATCGGGTGGGTTAGTGCTGGAACTAAATCCGGTAGCTCCAAGACCAGAGTTTAACAACACAGTAAACTTCCTCCTGAGTCCTGTCTCACTCTCCTGCGGGTAGGCATGGCATGTGAGTGCCCCCTAGCGGTGAAACATAGAGCGACTGCTCTTGTAATTCTTTTTTAAAAACCTTTATTTAACTAGGCAAATCAGAAAAGAACAAATTCTTATTTACAATGACGGCCTACACCAGCCAAACACAGATGACGCTGGGCCAATTATGTGCCGCCCTACAGGACTGCCAATAACAGCCGGTTGTGATACAGCCTGGATTTGAACCAGGGTGTCTGTAGTGACACCTCTAGGATTGAGATGTAGTGCCTTAGACTTCTGCACCACTCGGGAGACATATTTAGAACTATTTGCTTTCTACCTATGGCAATTGAGAGTCCTCTCCACATGTACGACAGCACGTATTCTGGCTCACTGCAATAGGATCAGATAGATGATTTTTACATAATAACTTCCTATCAGATTATCAAACGGAAATAACTTTATTAACTACATCACATTATGACATTATGTGAAATCTGACACTTGATTTAAACGCCCAGAGTCAAGTCACTTGACTGCTGAATGGGTGGCCAGGTCATGGCATTAGAGATGAGGTGAAATGTAACATGTCTGACTGTATATTAATGGTACATAAATAATGCTGGGACCAGTCTGATATGCTGCGTGTCATTATCTGTCTAGTAGTCACTCCAATACTCACCAGACCAGTCTGATATGCTGCGTGTCATTATCTGTCTAGTAGTCACTCCAATACTCACCAGACCAGTCTGATATGCTGCGTGTCATTATCTGTCTAGTAGTCACTCCAATACTCACCAGACCAGTCTGATATGCTCCGTGTCATTATCTGTCTAGTAGTCACTCCAATACTCACCAGACCAGTCTGATATGCTGCGTGTCATTATCTCTCTAGTAGTGACTCCAATACTCACCAGAACAGGGTCAAATATGTCAAACACTTTCAAGTATTCGAGGGAAGAGCTTGATTTGAGTTTAGGGTTTGCTAATTGAATATTTCATTGTACCAGGCAAACCAAATCAAGCAGAGTTCCAATATAGTATACATGCATTTAACCCAGGTCAGATACCGATACATTACAAACCCCAATACTGGCTCTCTGTGGAGACTTCACATCAAGACAACTGAGACTAGTGGAAATTAGCACAGCTTCAACATGTAAACAGTTGTCGGGAAAGTCGATGACATCTATTTCTGCAGGCTCTGCTGCTATCGACTGCATGAGTCCCAAATGGCACCCTAGTCCCTATTTAGTGCACTACTTTTGACTAGAGACTCAGCCATGGTGTGTGGTTGTTGGGTCAAAGATGTTGACTTTACAGACAAAGTTAATAAGTTACATTACTGATATTGGAGTGGGAAAAGCAAGCAGAGTAGGCTATCAGAACCATTACCCTTCACAGTTCCATGACTCTTCACAGTTCTGTTACACTTCACAGTTCTGTTACATTTCACAGTTCCATGACTCTTCACAGTTCTGTTATACTTCACAGTTCTGTTACACTTCACAGTTCTGTTACATTTCACAGTTCCATTCCGCTTCACAGTTCCGTTACACTTCACAGGTTCCATTACCCTTCACAGTTTCATTACATTTCACAGTTCAATTACTCTTCACAGTTCCATTGCCATTCACCATTCCATTTTCCTTCACAGTTCCATGACCCTTCACAGTTCCATTATCCTTCACAGTTCCATTACATTTCACAGTTCCATTACACTTCACGGTTCCATTACATTTCACATTTCCATTACTCTTCACAGTTCCATTACTATTCACCATTCCATTTTCCTTCACAGTTCCATTACACTTCACGGTTCCATTACATTTCACATTTCCATTACTCTTCACAGTTCCATTACTATTCACCATTCCATTTTCCTTCACAGTTCCATGACCCTTCACAGTTCCATTATCCTTCACAGTTCCATTACATTTCACAGTTCCATTACACTTCACAGTTCCATTACTCTTCACAGTTCCATTACTCTTCACAGTTCCATTACACTTCACAGTTCCATTACACTTCACAGTTCCATTACACTTCACAGTTCCATTACTCTTCACAGTTCCATTACTATTCACCATTCCATTTTCCTTCACAGTTCCATTACATTTCACAGTTCCATTACCCTTCACCATTCCATTACCCTTCACAGTTCCACAGTGTCTGAGCGGCGGCAGGTAGACTAGTGATTAGAGCATTGGGCTAGTAAGCGAAAAGTTGCTGGATCGAATCCCAGACAGACAAGGCAGTTAACCCACTGTTTCCTGACTGCTAAAAATCAGCCCCCCGCACCTCTCTGATTCAGAGGGGTTAAATGTGGAAAACGTGTTTCAGTTGAATGCATTCAGTTGTACAACTGACTAGGCATCTCCCTTTATTCATTAGAATGAGTGTAGTTCAATACAAATATATTCATCAAGAGGCTCGGGAGTAACAGATATCACTTCCAATAGATTTTTGTAAAAACAATTTATCCTATGTAAGATGTGGTGAAGATGGCGCCTGAGAGGATGGCTGATGTTTTACGTGCTCCTAACCAACTGTGCTATTTTGTTAGTTGTTTCGCATTGCTTGTAACTTATTTTGTAACTTATTTTGTAACTTATTTTGTACATAATGTTGCTGCGACAATCTCTTATGACCGAAAATAACTTCTGGACATCAGAATGGGGGAGGAGGTCGTGCTGATTTCTGAGAATTCGTAGGCGAGCGAGTAAACTCCCACTGCCATCCATTCTATTGGCCAACGTGCAATCATTGGAAAGTAAAATCGATGACCTACGATCAAGATTATCCTACCAACAGCACATTATAAACTGTAATATGTTACGGTTCACTGAGCCGTGGCTGAACAGCAACATAGATAATATTGAGCTGGCAGGATTTTCCAAGCACCGGCAGAACAGAGAAGCTACAGTTGAAGTCGAAAGTTTGCATACACCTTAGCCAAATACATTTAAATTCAGTTTTTCACAATTCCTGACATTTAATCCCAGTAAAAATTCCCTGTTTTAGGTCAGTTAGGATCACCACTTTATTTTAAGAATGTGAAATGTCAGAATTATAGTAGAGAGAATGATTTATTTCAGCTTTTATTTCTTTCATCACATTCCCAGTGGGTCAGAAGTTTACATACACTCAATTAATATTTGGTAACATTGCCTTTAAATTGTTTAACTTGGGTCAAATGTTTTGGGTAGCCTTCCACAAGCTTCCCACAATAAGTTGGTGAATTCTGGCCCATTCCTCCTGACAGAGCTGGTGTAACTGAGTCAGGTTTGTAGGCCTCCTTGCACGCACATGCTTTTTCAGTTCTGCCCACAAATGTTCTATAGGGTTGAGGTCAGGGCTTTGTGATGGCCACTCCAATACCTTGACTTTGTTGTCCTTAAGCCATTTTGCCACAACTTTGGAAGTATGCTTGGGGTCATTGTCCATTTGGAAGACCCATTTGCGACCAATCTTTAACTTCCTGACTGATGTCTTGAGATGTTACTTCAATATATCGACATAATTTTCCTGCCTCGTGATGCCATCTATTGTGTGAAGTGCACCAGTCCCTCCTGCAGCAAAGCACCCCCACAACATGATGAAACCACCACGTGCTTCACGGTTGGGATGGTGTTCTTTGGCTTGCAAGCCTCCCCCATTTTCCTCCAAACATAATGATGGTCATTATGGCCAAACAGTTCTATTTTTGTTTCATCAGACCAGAGGACATTTCTCCAAAAAGTACGATCTTTGTCCCCATGTGCAGTTGCAAACCGTAGTCTGGCTTTTTTATGGCGGTTTTGGAGCAGTGGTTTCTTCCTTGCTGAACGGCCTTTCAGGTTATGTCGATATAGGACTCGTTTTACTGTGGATATAGATACTTTTGTACCTGTTTCCTCCAGCATCTTCACAATGTCCTTTGCTGTTGTTCTGGGATTGATTTGCACTTTTCTCACCAAAGTACGTTCATCTCTAGGAGACAGAACGCGTCTCCTTCCTGAGCAGTATGACGGCTGCGTGGTCCCATGGTGTTTATACTTGCATACTATTGTTTGTACAGATGAACGTGGTACCTTCAGGCGTTTGGAAATTGCTCCCAAGGACGAACCAGACTTGTGGAGGTCCACAATTTATTTTCTGAGATCTTGGCTGATTTCTTTTGATTTTCCCATGATGTCAAGCAAAGTGGCACAGAGTTTGAAGGTAGGCCTTGAAATACATCCACAGGTACACCTCCAATTGACTCAAATGATGTCAATTAGCCTATCAGAAGCTTCTAGAGCCATGACATAATTTTCTGGAACTTTCCAAGCTGTTTAAAGGCACAGTCAACTTAGTCTATGTAAACTTCTGACCCACTGGAATTGTGATGCAGTGAATTATAAGTGAAATAATCTGTCTGTAAACAATTGTTGGAAAAATTACTTGTGTCATGCACAAAGTAGATGTCCTAACCGACTTGCCAAAACTATAGTTTGTTAACAACACATTTGTGGAGTGGTTGAAAAACAAGTTTTAATGACTCCAACCTAAGTGTACGTAAACTTCCGACTTCAACTGTAGATTTATTTTTGCCATTGCTTGATCTATTTTAAATGTAAGAATGTGTTGCAGATGAACTTTAATTGGTGACCATGGAAACACATGGAAACGTCATGAACAATGTTTTCAATATCCAACTTTATCCTCTGCAATCCTTTCTACAGCAGGTAAGAAGCTGTGGTCAGGTGGTCATTACCAGGTTAGGATGAGGTCCTAAATTCACCCAAAACCACTCATTCCTATTATTTACAGTATTAAATAATACTAATGGAAGAACAATATATTATGTGAACAAATGTTTCATTTTGTCATTATAATAAGGTTGGTAGCAACATGTGAAAATCGTTTTGGGAATATGTTGCTGCTCAAGTCGACTACAAAACCCACAATGCAATGCTCCATATGCTAGGGTTCGGCCAGCCAGCCCAAACGCAGCTACACACAATAACACCAAAGTCAATATCAGCATTTGACTTAGCTAGTTCGCTGTAAAATCTAAACAAACCGCACTATTCATTTAGGATTCTACAATCTCACGATGTTTTAACCTGCAGATCGATGTGCTTCGCAGAGTGGAGCCTGACATTCGCAACGGCCTGAAGAGGCAGACAAATAGGAGGAACTAATCTTGTTGCCTGCGCTGGTACTGCAGACGGATATATCCCATAATACAGGACTATTATTGGCCCTGTGCATAACTTTTTGTGAAAAATAATAAATACGAATTCATATTTGTTATTTAATTAAGATATTTCAGGGACCCTCATCTCCCCTACTTCCTGCGGCTATGAAACTAATCTGTGTATGTGACCAATAAACTTTGATTTGAATAAGTCCTTATGGGTTCTGAAAAGTGTCTAACGTGATCTATTCTATATTGATTTGATTTAGATGAAGGAACATAGTTGTAGGCTTTGCCGTAAAATAACGTTCCGCTTTAGCGGTGCCAGGAACATGTACAGGCTATATTCCATTTATTACATAAACAAGTTAGGAGATTTCGTCTTCTTGGCCAAATGGCGCTTCTCTGTCCATTCGTGGGCTACAGATTCCGTACGCAGAGTACCGTTTCTGTTGCGCAAAAAAAAATCCAGGAAGAAGTCGGAAGAAAATGCAATTTTGAATTCCCAAACCATTTGTCAAGATGCAATCTGTGAAATGAAATGGTCAGTCTGCTTTGCCAATGTAATGCTCACATTTTCAGGTACCTGATGGCAGTTTAACGACAGACGCGCTGGAGCTATTTCCAGTCCATCCATTTATGGAGCATCACTTTTATTGGAGAGAAGGGAGATAATAGTGTCCATGGGGAGAAGGGAGATAATAGTGTCCATGGAGAGAAGGGAGATAATAGTGTCCGTGGAGAGAAGGGAGATAATATCGTCCATGGGGAGAAGGGAGATAATAGTGTCCATGGGGAGAAGGGAGATAATAGTGTCCATGGAGAGAAGGGAGATAATAGTGTCCATGGAGAGAAGGGAGATAATAGTGTCCATGGGGAGAAGGGAGATAATAGTGTCCATGGGGAGAAGGGAGATAATAGTGTCCATGGAGAGAAGGGAGATAATAGTGTCCATGGAGAGACGGGAGATAAGAGTGTCCATGTGGAGAAGGGAGATAATAGTGTCCATGGGGAGAAGGGAGATAATAGTGTCCATGGGGAGAAGGGAGATAATAGTGTCCATGGAGAGAAGGGAGAAACTAGTGTCCATGGGGAGAAGGGAGATAATAGTGTCCATGGAGAGAAGGGAGATAATAGTGTCCATGTGGAGAAGTGAGATAATAGTGTCCATGGAGAGAAGGGAGATAATAGTGTCCATGGGGAGAAGGGAGATAATAGTGTCCACGGAGAGAAGGGAGATAATAGTGTCCATGTGGAGAAGGGAGATAATAGTGTCCATGGAGAGAAGGGAGAGAATAGTGTCCATGGAGAGAAGGGAGAAACTAGTGTCCATGGAGAGACGGGAGATAATAGTGTCCATGAGGAGAAGGGAGATAATAGTGTCCATGGAGAGAAGGGAGATAATAGTGTCCATGTGGAGAAGTGAGATAATAGTGTCCATGGAGAGAAGGGAGATAATAGTGTCCATGGGGAGAAGGGAGATAATAGTGTCCACGGAGAGAAGGGAGATAATAGTGTCCATGTGGAGAAGGGAGATAATAGTGTCCATGGAGAGAAGGGAGAGAATAGTGTCCATGTGGAGAAGGGAGATAATAGTGTCCATGTGGAGAAGTGAGATAATAGTGTCCATGGAGAGAAGGGAGATAATAGTGTCCATGGAGAGAAGGGAGATAATAGTGTCCATGTGGAGAAGTGAGATAATAGTGTCCACGGAGAGAAGGGAGATAATAGTGTCCATGTGGAGAAGGGAGATAATAGTGTCCATGGAGAGAAGGGAGATAATAGTGTCCATGGAGAGAAGGGAGATAATAGTGTCCATGGAGAGAAGGGAGATAATAGTGTCCATGGGGAGAAGGGAGATAATAGTGTCCATGTAGAGAAGGGAGATAATAGTGTCCATGGAGAGAAGGGAGATAATAGTGTCAATGTGGAGAAGGGAGATAATAGTGTCCATGGGGAGAAGGGAGATAATAGTGTCCATGGCGAGAAGGGAGATAATAGTGTCCATGGAGAGAAGGGAGATAATAGTGTCCATGTGGAGAAGTGAGATAATAGTGTCCATGAGGAGAAGGAGATAATAGTGTCCATGAGGAGAAGGGAGATAATAGTGTCCATGGAGAGAAGGGAGATAATAGTGTCCATGAGGAGAAGGAGATAATAGTGTCCATGAGGAGAAGGGAGATAATAGTGTCCATGGAGAGAAGGGAGATAATAGTGTCCATGAGGAGAAGGGAGATAATAGTGTCCACGAGGAGAAGGGAGATAGTGTCCATGAGGAGAAGGGAGATAATAGTGTTCACGGAGAGAAGGGAGATAATAGTGTCCATGGAGAGAAGGGAGATAATAGTGTCCATTAGGAGAAGGGAGTCAATAGTGTCCATGGAGAGAAGGGAGATAATAGTGCCCATGGAGAGAAGGGAGATAATGGTGGCCATGGAGAGAAGGGAGATAATAGTCTCCATGGGGAGACGGGAGATAATAGTGTCCATGGAGAGAAGGGAGATAATAGTGTCCATGGGGAGAAGGGAGATAATAGTGCCCATGCAGAGAAGGGAGATAATAGTGTCCATGGAGAGAAGGGAGATAATAGTGTCCATGGGGAGAAGGGAGATAATAGTGTCCACGGAGAGAAGGGAGATAATAGTGTCCATGTAGAGAAGGGAGATAATAGTGTCCATGAGGAGAAGGGAGATAATAGTGTCCATGTGGAGAAGTGAGATAATAGTGTCCACGGAGAGAAGGGAGATAATAGTGCCCATGGAGAGAAGGGAGATAATAGTATCCATGGAGAGAAGGGAGATAATAGTGTCCATGTGGAGAAGGGAGATAATAGTATCCACGGAGAGTAGGGAGATAATAGTGTCCATGCGGAGAAGGGAGATAATAGTGTCCATGCGGAGAAGGGAGATAATAGTGTCCACGGAGAGAAGGGAGATAATAGTGTCCACGGGGAGAAGGGAGATAATAGTGTCCATGGGAAGAAGGGAGATAATAGTGTCCATGGAGAGAAGGGAGATAATAGTGTCCATGGAGAGAAGGGAGATAATAGTGTCCATGGAGAGAAGGGAGATAATAGTGTCCACGAGGAGAAGGGAGATAATAGTGTCCATGGGGAGAAGGGAGATAATAGTGTCCATGAGGAGAAGGGAGATAATAGTGGCCATGGAGAGAAGGGAGATAGTGGCCATGAGGAGAAGGGAGATAATAGTGTCCACGAGGAGAAGGGAGATAATAGTGTCCATGGGGAGAAGGGAGATAATAGTGTCCATGAGGAGAAGGGAGATAATAGTGGCCATGAGGAGAAGGGAGATAATAGTGTCCATGCAGAGAAGGGAGATAATAGTGTCCATGGAGAGAAGGGAGATAATAGTGTCCATTGGCTCTTGATTTAATCTGTATTGTATTGAGAACACTGTAGGCATGATGCTATGTCGCTGACCATATTGTAACGACCCAGGGTTTATAAGTGTGGATATCGACTCTGCCGACAGAGCGTGCTTTTGGAGCACAGTCGATAGCGCGCTGGACTTTGGGCTAGAAGGTCGAGGGTTTGAGATAGTGTCCATGAGGAGAAGTAGATAATAGTGTCCATGAGGAGGAGGGAGATAATAGTGTCCATGAGGAGGAGGGAGATAATAGTGTCCATGAGGAGAAGGGAGATAATAGTGTGAAGGGAGATAACAGTGGCCATGGAGAGAAGGGAGATAATAGTGTCCATGAGGAGAAGGGAGATAATAGTGTGAAGGGAGATAACAGTGGCCATGGAGAGAAGGGAGATAATAGTGTCCATGAGGAGAAGGGAGATAATAGTGTGAAGGGAGATAACAGTGGCCATGGAGAGAAGGGAGATAATAGTGCCCATGAGGAGAAGGGAGATAATAGTGTGAAGGGAGATAATAGTGTCCATGGAGAGAAGGGAGATAATAGTGTCCATGGGGAGAAGGGAGATAATAGTGTCCATGGAGAGAAGTGAGATAATAGTGTCCATGCAGAGAAGGGAGATAATAGTGTCCATGGAGAGAAGGGAGATAATAGTGTCCATGGGGAGAAGGGAGATAATAGTGTCCATGGGGAGAAGGGAGATAATAGTGTCCATGGGCTCTTGATTTAATCTGTATTGTATTGAGAACACTGTAGGCATGATGCTATGTCGCTGACCATATTGTAACGACCCAGGGTTTATAAGTGTGGATATCGACTCTGCCGACAGAGCGTGCTTTTGGAGCACAGTCGATAGCGCGCTGGACTTTGGGCTAGAAGGTCGAGGGTTTGAGACCTGCTCCCGGCTGTTTCATTACAGTATCATCCTCTACAGAGATGGTTCTCATCCATAAAGACATGATGCTATGTCACTGAACACATCATCCACTACAGAGATGGATCTCATCCATAAAGACATGATGCTATGTCACTGAACACATCATCCTCTACAGAGATGGATCTCATCCATAAAGACATGATGCTATGTCACTGAACACATCATCCTCTACAGAGATGGTTCTCATCCATAAAGACATGATGCTATGTCACTGAACACATCATCCTCTACAGAGATGGATCTCATCCATAAAGACATGATGCTATGTCACTGAACACATCATCCTCTACAGAGACGGTTCTCATCCATAAAGACATGATGCTATGTCACTGGACACATCATCCTTTACAGAGACGGATCTCATCCATAAAGACATGATGCTATGTCACTGAACACATCATCCTCTACAGAGACGGTTCTCATCCATAAAGACATGATGCTATGTCACTGGACACATCATCCTTTACAGAGACGGATCTCATCCATAAAGACATGATGCTATGTCACTGAACACATCATCCTCTACAGATGGATCTCATCCATAAAGACATGATGCTATGTCACTGAACACATCATCCTCTACAGAGATGGATCTCATCCATAAAGACATGATGCTATGTCACTGAACACATCATCCTCTACAGAGACGGGAGAAGAAGATAAAGTAGAAAGTAATTATAGGCCTATCATAAAAATGTACATTAAAAAAATGCAAAAGTACTTAATGAATATCGTATTATCTTAGTATTGTGTAATCCCTGTAGACTTACTGTGAATAGGATATTATAGACCAGCCAAGTCTAATAAAGGTTTTGATGTCACATATTTAAAGATTGGATGAGTTAGGGCAGGAAATGCCTGTCCTGGCTCTGGCTGCTCATTGGCTTGGAGGGGTTCCCGAGAGGGACTGCTGATGATATCACAGCTTTCCCAGGACCCTTTGGGTGATGGGAAAATGGAGAGGGAGAGAAAGAGAGGGAGGATGG